>NC_063343.1:12013172-12090566 GCF_021869965.1 Rhincodon typus
CCGGTGACCCTTCCTCAGTTCTGAGGAAGGGTCACCGGACCCGAAACGTTAACTCTGTTTTTTCCTTCACAGATGCTGCCAGACCGGCTGAGCTTTTCCAGCAATTTTGTTTTTGTTCCTGATTTACAGCATCCGCAGTTCTTTCAGTTTTTATGATGTGTCTTTGAGGTCTGGCTGAAGCATCCCCATCCCCTGTTCTGAGATTGTGGAGATCTATTAATCCATCAGTTCGACTGCCCTGTTGACCAATACAGAGATGGCGATGGACATGGGATAGAGGCTTCATGTCACAGTCTGTCAAACAGCCTGCAAATCACTGTTCACTGAGGGTGGAGTGAAGGAATACATGACTAATAAAATTGGGGAAAGAACCCTGTGTATTTGGGAAGGGAATGGATAATGTTTGGTTTATCTCGAAAGACTGACAATGGCACTTTACAAAAAAAATTTAAACAACTTCTTTTTACAACCACCACTCACACCTCCATATACTTGTGAAAAACAAAAAGATTTGCATTGATATTGTATCTTTCACAACCTCAAAGTCCCACAGCAAAGCATCTAAAGAGGTACTTTTGTATTGACTTTTCAGAAAAGAGATGGCACTGCTCAAAAAAAAAAACAAGGGAGTGATTGATGAGGGCAAGATGGTACATCTTGTTTATATGGACTTTAGCAAGGCCTTTGACAAGGTCCCTCATGGCAGGCTGAAACAAAAAGTGAAGTCACATAGCTGGTAAGTTGGATACAGAACTGGCTTAGTCGTAGAAGACAGAAGTAGCAGTGGAAGGGTGATTTTCAGACTGGAGATCCAGGAGCAGTATCAATTACTAAGGGCCACAGGTTTAAGATAAAAGGGATTATGTTCAAAAGGAAATGTGAGAGGCAAATTTTTTCGTACTTGGAGTGGTAAGTGTCTAGAATGCACTGCCAGAGGTGGTGGTGGAGATGGATACAATAGCAACATTTAAGAAGCATCTTGACAGAAACATGAATAGCTGCAGAATACAGGAATACAGTGTATAGAGGCAAAAGGTTTTAGTTTAGAAAGACATCATGTGTCGGTGCAATCGTGACGAGCTGAAGGACCAATTCCTGAGTTGTACTGTCCTTTAAGTGCTCCCTGATGATCCGATCAACAGCCATCCCTTAACTAACATCATTAAAGCAGATTACATTACTATTACCACAGAGGTGTTGTGGGATCTTGCTGTGCACAAGTTGGCTGCTGTAATTCTGACATCTCAACAATGTCCAGACTTCAAAAGTAGTTCACAGACTGCAAAATACTTTGGTAATGCCATATAAATGCAACAGTTGCAGATCAAGTCAGCCTGTCTGCAAATGTTGTGTCACATTTGATCCCAAGATGATCTTCTGACCTCACGTGTGATAACAAAGACTGCCTCTTTCCACCTTCATCACATCTCCCAACTCCACTCATCTCAGATCATCTGCTGCTGAAACTCTCCTCTGTGCTTTTGTTGTCCAACATGTTCTTTACTGATCTCCCACATTCCTGCAAACTGGGAATTGGTTTTGCTCAGTTGGCCAGACAGCTAGTTTGCAATGTAGTGTGCTGCCAACAGCATTGGTTCAATTCCCACACCAGCTGAGGGTACCATGAAAAGCTGTCCTTCACACCTCAGGCAATAGGAGGGGAGAAGTTGAGGTGACCCTCAAGTTAAACCACCACCAGTCGTCTTTCTCTCTCATGAGAGACAGAGAGTAGGCTTACAGCAATTTTACCTATCCTAAAACTCTGCAGCTTGTCTCTTTGGCCCAAACTATATCCCACTTCCCTTTCATTCCAGTATTCACTGACCTACACGGGCTCCTGATGTGTTGATTTTTAAATTCTCAATCCTGTTCCATAACCCTCCCTGGACTTGCCTAAACCCTATCTTACGGATTTCTTCCAGCCCTCCAAGCCGCTGTAAAACCTTTACTGCTCCTGACCAGCCCCTTGGGGAACTTTATTACATTACAAGCAGTACATAAACATTAAGTGGTGGGAGGTTGCAGAGACACAGAGAGGTAAGCCCATGCATGATTGGGCACACAATTGAGAATTTTAAAATCAAGGCATTGGTGACTAGAGGTCAGTGTTAGTGAGTGAGCACAGGGTTGCTGGGTGAGCAAGTTGGGAACAGGCAGATTTCTGGGCAAACTCAAGTTCATGGCAAACACAATTGTGCCAACATGATGTGCCCACTGTATACACTGGACAATTACTATGAATCCTATAATGTGCATGTGGGGAATAGAAAAGAGTAACTCACATGCAAATTGCAAAATAATCTCTCAATATCAAATAACTAAATTGTGATATATGGATAGTGGCTGCAGCATTTAAAATTCACCTCACCTGTGGAATCCACTAGCAGCAAAATGGCTTTTCTTTAAATACCTCCATTGGTATAATAGCATAGAAACAAGCAGGGTTTTTCTTTATGCCTACACAGGATGTGGGCATTACTGGACAGGCCAGCATTTGTTGCCTGTCCCTAATTACCCTTGACCTGAATGGGCCATCTCAGAGGGCAGTTAAGAGTCACACAGATTGCTGTGGGTCTGGAGTCACATGTAGGCCAGACCAGGTGAGGATGGCAGATGTCCTTCCCTGAAGGACATTAGTGAACCAAGTTTTGCAACAACTGAGAATCAATTCATAGTTATGTGACTGAGCTGAGCTTTTTAATTCCACATTTATTAATTGATCATGAACAGTGGCTAGCTTAAGATTCCAGATTTTAGACTTTTTTTAAAAAAAAAACAAATCAACTTGTTCAGGCATGACACACCTCTGGAACAGGGTGGGACTTTAATCTGGGTCCTCTGGCTCAGGGACACTACCACTGCCACACAACAACCCTTAAACATTTGCAAGGAATTTCTAGAATTTTATTGTTTGAAGTTAAATTTCACCAACTGCTCGGGTGGGATTTGAACTCGTGTGCCCAGATCATTAACCTGGGCCTGTGGATGACTAGTCCAATGGGGTCACCACTGGGGCACCATTTTCCCTTTCTGCCAAAAGGGATCCAGATACACAATTACTTATGAACTCCCTCGCAACTTTACGTTATCCTTACCGATATTCTGAATCAGCTGACACCACTCGAGGTGATAATTTGTGACAGATAAATATAAATTAACCACTTACTGTACATCTCTCTCTCTCTCTGCCTTTAACAACCAACACTGGTCTGACACACCTACTGACAGCACTAGGTAGCAAACCTGGCCCTAATAGTCTCTGCTCCTCACAAGCATTGCCAAATCCACCATAAACCAAATTACTGAGGTAGGGTATCCCAAATGTGCCTTCACCTCTCCAAGGATTCTCCCTCACCCACAACCGAATGAATACCCGTTCAGCTTTTACTTTCAAGGTGTGGAGGTGCCGCTGTTGGACTGGGGTGGACAGAGTCTGAGCAGGTTATATAGAAGGGTCTAGAACCGAAACGTCAGCCTTCCTGCTCCTCTGATGCTGCTTGGCCTGCTTTGTTCATCCAGCTCTACACCTTGTTGTCTCAGATTCTCCAGCATCGGCAGTTCCGACAGGTTTATTTGAAAACACAAGCTTTCGGAGACGCAGTCCTTCTTCAGGTGCTAGAGAGAGAGGGGGAGTATCTGACACAGAACTCACTTTCAAAATTGCCGGATTAAAAGTCACTTCTTCTTAAAGTGACCACAGCTCAAGTCTCGGGAGAACTACTGGCGATTTGAAACAAACAATCTTAATATCTCCAAGCAAGGGGTTCATTGCAGGATCTGTAGCGACACATACTTTCCAAGGCTGCTGTGCCCTCGTTAACTTTCAAGATCCGCACCTTTCGACACCAGCTATTACGGACGGAAAACAGAAGCTCCTCAGTTTCAGGACCTGTAAACGCTGGCGCCACAGAGAGAAAAGTTGAAACAAGATTCTGAAGACCCCTTCAACTAAAGCCAAGTGCTCACTATTGAAATCCCCTGACTAGCAGCGTACTGTCTGCTTTGGAAACATTCTTCCCTTATTTTACCAAATGCACCGCCTACCCCTGAATTTTTAATTTCTGTAGAATTCCTCCTTACCCATATGTTGTTTCCCCTTAGACGCCATTGGTTCTTCCAGTCCGTTTTAAATACCTCTCTCCCAGGCTCCGGAATGCAATAACAGCCAGGAACCACGCTCAGTCTGGTTCTCTGCTTTATTTCAATGAATCTTTCGGCTTGGTCACTTTCGGTTCTCCTTTACGCCTCCACCTAGCTTTGTTTTCCTCTCCCTTCCGTCAGCTTTCAAAATAATACGAGAAAAAAAAACCTATTTCAAACTTTTCCCCAGTATCTTTTCGAATCACATGACCAAGCACCAATCCCGATTGGCTCACCTTACAGTGGGGGCGGAGGTGCTGAATATTTTAAAATCACAAATATTTGCTCGCTGATTTTTTTTTGTCCATATAGTTAGCAATGCCTTTGCAAACCAGGCGAACAGTAGCGTCCGCCTTCGCAGGAGTTAACAGTGAAACTTCCAGACAAAACACTGGGGCTGGACAGTTTGCTGCAGGATTGGAACCAGTGCATGTAGTTCTTCGGAACAAGTTCCAGAGAGTTTTACAGCTCCACACGAGATTTCTCCTCCCCTTTACTTCATCTCACCCTGTTCCCATACCCTTCTCACTGGGAGACTCCGCTTGCACAGAAATATATATATTGTTGGTTTCAACCACTCTTTGTGCCTTCCCCATTCTGTTGGACAAGATATTTCTCCCGAAGTCGCCATTGGATTTATTAGTGACTTAGATTTACAGTGTTTATCTTTCGCTACTTTGTCTGTGGAAGCATTGTCTTTAAACCCAATGTAGTTTGAAAGACCTTAAACCAACTCAATACTTCTGTCTTTTTCCCGGAGAAATGACTCACCATCTGTTCTACCTTATCCTCTTATTTCTAGCATTGCCCTTTGACATCCTTTCCAGAGAGGTGGAATGTGGAGGCCCCGACCAG
The DNA here is from genome assembly GCF_021869965.1 of Rhincodon typus. Classification (NCBI taxonomy): domain Eukaryota; kingdom Metazoa; phylum Chordata; class Chondrichthyes; order Orectolobiformes; family Rhincodontidae; genus Rhincodon; species Rhincodon typus. The sequence continues at coordinate 12,018,168 of NC_063343.1, forward strand.
GCTGAATTGCAGCACATTTGGTCAGTTTGAGCTGTTTTAACTTTGATGACATGAAGCTTAGTGACCAGCAGCAATAAGTTCTCTCCAAAAGGTTGGCCTATCAAAAGCATTGTCTACAGCAAACCACAAATAAACCAATTAAATTCAAATACTAAACTTCATTTAGTGGATGAAGCCAAGCAATCACCTCCATATTTTCTGTGTAAAGTTTGAATGTATAACCTTCAGGGATCACGATGATTCATGTAGAGTGAATCAGCTCACTGCTCTATGTTGAAATGAAGATGAAGAATTGTTCACCTCCTCTTCCCAGCACTAAAGGGCTGGCTGACCTCTCAAATTATCAGTTCAAATGTGTTCATGATCTTTTCATTATTTTAGCACATACCATTTTTTAAACTGCCCACCATCCTAAAATCCTCCAAGAATACGATACCTGTTCTGTTCTGGCCACTTGAACAGACTGGATTTTAAGCGCCCCATTGTAGATAGACAGCTGACGGCTTAACTAGGCACAGTTTGTAATACTCTCCATAAAGCATTCAGTCTCTGTCTTCCTGTATGACACTCTGGAAACTTGATATCTTCTTATCTGTTTCAGAGTCATACTTTATACTGAAAATGCGCTGTGAAGCCCTTTGGGATATCATATGAATGCAAGCTGCTGATATTGTTCTGGTTGGTTGCCTGGCCACTGCATTCCATACACAGAATAACCCCAAATTTATCACCAGATCAAAGCAGCACAGATAAGAGAGAGTAGGAGCAAATCACTGCAGAGGTGTCAGCTGGTAGGCTATTCTGTAAGAAGCTCAGTTGGATGGATGGCTGGTTTGTGATGCAGAGTGGCACCAACAATGTCAGTTCATTTCCCATAACAACAGAGGTTACTGTGAAGGGGTCTCCTTCTCAACCTCTCCCCTTGCCTGAGGAATCCTCAGTTTAAACCACTATCAGTCTCTGTCAATAGGTGAGAGACTGGAAAAGCACAGCAGGTCAGACAGCATCAGAGGAGCAGGAAAGTCAATGTTTTGAGCCAAAGTAGTGACTTTCCTGCCCTCTGATCTGCTGTGCTTTTCCAGCCTCACACCTGTAGACTCTGGCTTCCAGCATCTGCAGTCCTTATTGTCTCCAAGGCTTTAAACCACCACCAGTCATCTCTCTCTCTCTCTCTCTAACGACAGCAGCCCTATGGTCTGGTGGGATGATGGCAACTTTATCTTTTACCTATAAAATCAAATTTTCAGAAACACTGCAGTGGAAACACATCAAGAAATCAGACAGCAAAGTATCAGATATACTTATTATCCCTTTTGGTTGAACTACACTCAAAACTATCTAGACAGGGCAAGTTGGAGGAGGATTATGGCAAAACATCATTTTGTTGAACAGGAAAACATTCTTTTCATGAGTGCTCTACTTATCTGTTCAGAAACATATCAATTGAACTGTTCTTCTGGCCTTGTTTTCAACTTGTAGTAAAGTTTGGTAAAAAGTAAAAGTGTAGTACCAGACTGACTCCAGCAAGGCTAATCAAGCTGTTGCAGCCCTACCCAAAATTTTAAACTCATCAGCTTGTCATCCATCTCCCAAAGTACTTACTGGGCAACATAAGTTATTGTGTCTTAAAGCAATTCATTGTGCAATATTTGGAACATTTGTAAACTGGGAAAAGGCACGTGTTGAAGATTTGCTGTAGCATTAAATCCACAGGAACACTTTTAGTTGTGTATTTTCTAATCCACTGTTACAAGTTGAACTTCTATTCAGCATAATCAGTAGAAGAAGATAGTTTTACAAAGATTCAAACAAATCTGCTGAAAACTGTGTGCCTCCAGGTTTGGAGTATCTTTTGAATGACTCATCTGCTAAATTTCCAAAGTATTCAATGAATGTACACAGTCTTGCAAAAATGGCCACAATGAAAAAGTGCAATGAGACTTGCCAACTCAGTTCACCCGCTCATATCCCTGACTGGCTCCACGGCAGCATCAAACAGTTCCATAAAATGATTGCAGTCTGTTGGAAGGTCATGTTGCGACTGTACAGGACATTGGTTAGGCCACTTCTGGAATACAGGATTCAATTCTGATCTCCCTGCCATAGGAAAGGTGTCGGCAAACTTAAAAAGGTGCAGGAAAGATTTGCAAGGATGTTGCCAGAGTTGGAGGTTTTGAGCTATTGGGCTTGGCTGAATAGGCTGGGGCTATTTTCCCTGGAGTGTTGGAGGCTGAGGGATGACCTTCTAGAGGTTTATAAAATCATGAGGAGCATGGACATGGTGAATAGCCAATGTCTTTTGCCCAGGGTAGGGGGATAACTGAAGGATGTTGGTTTAAGGTGAGAAGGGAAAGATTTAAAAGGAATCTAAAGGGTAACTTTTTCATGCAGAAGGTGGTGGACGTATGGAATGAGCAGCCAGAGGAAGTGGTGAAGTGTGGTACAATTACAACTTTTAAAAGGCATCTGGATGAGTACATGAATAGGGAGGGTTTAAAGGGATATGGGCCAAATGCTGGCAAATGGGACTAGATTAATTTAGGTTATCTGGTCGGCATGGATGAGTTGGACTGAAGAGTCTGTTTCTGTGCTGTACAACTCTATGACTCTTTGCCTCAACTATTCCACCCAGGGGGCAAATGTTGATCATTCTGTGAAGAATGTCCTGAAATCTGATCTAAATTTACCTTTGAATCAGAGATAGTAGGAACTGCAGATGCTGGAGAATCCGAGACAACAAGGTGCAGGGCTGGATGAACACAGCTGGCCAAGCAGCATCATAGGAGCAGAGAGGCTGACGTTTCGGGCCTAGACCCTTCATCAGAAAAGTGGGGGGGGAAGGGGGTTCTGAAATAAATAGGGAGAGAGTGGGAGGCGGATAGAAGATGGATAGAGGAGAGGATAGGTGGAGAGGAAACAAACAGGTCGAAGAGGCGGGGATGGAGCCAGTAAAGGTGAGTGTAGGTGGGGAGTTAGGGAGGGGATAGGTCAGTCCAGGGAGGACGGACAGGTCAAGGGGGCGGGATGAGGTTAGTCGGTAGGAGATGGAGGTGCAGCTTGAGGTGGGAGGAGGGGATAGGTGGGAGGAAGAACAGGTTAGGGAGGCAGGGACGAGCTGGACTGGTTTTGGGATGCGGTAGGGGGAGGGGAGATTTTGAAGCTTGTGAAATCCACATTGATACCATTGGGCTGCAGGGTTCCCAAGCAGAATATGAGTTGCTGTTCCTGCAACCTTCGGGTGGCATCGTTGTGGCACTGCAGGAGGCCCAGGATGGACATGTCGTCTGAGGAATGGGAGGGGGAGTTGAAATGGTTCGCGACTGGGAGGTGCAGTTGTTTATTGCGAACCGAGCATAGGTGTTCTGCAAAGCTACCTTTCATCAGTTTAAACATTGCAGTAAAAAAAGCTGAAGACTCTCACTGTTCCTGATTACTGAGTTTTATGATGCCACACTCAAGCTTTCTTCTCCATACCTCCTTCCATTAATTGAATATCTTCCTGATAACACTGATGAAACCACGAAGCACCCACACCCCATTTCCTTTCCCCAGCCACATGTAAATTTCCAAGTTTCTATGACATGTCGATTCTACCTGAGTTCACAATTTGAAGGTGTTCCATGACCATGGTTTCCCACCCACTGTGGTTGACAGGGCCCTCAACCCCATCTGACCCATCACCCACGCTTCTGCCCTTGCCCCTTCCCATCAGTCACAAGTGTGATTGGGTCCCCCTTGTCCTCACTTTTCATCCCACATTCAAAAGATTATTCTCCGCCATTTCGGACAACTTTAGCAGAACACCACCACCAAACACATCATCTCCTCACTTCCCCACCTGCATTTCAGAGGGATCGTTCCCTCCGGGACACCCTAGCTCATACCTCTACCATCAACAGCAACCCCCTTCGCATGGCACCTTCCCATGTAACCGCAGAAGGTGCAGCACCTGCCCCTTCACCCAACGGCCTAAACAGTCTTTCCAAATGAAGCAGCATTTCATCTTTAACTCCTCCAGTCTTGTGTATCATATTTGCTGCACCCAATGCGGCAGACTGGGTGACTGCATTGAAGGACACTTCCAGTCCATGTGCAAGTGACCTTCCCATAGCTAGTCATTTTAACAATGTCCTGCTCGCATGCCCACATGTCTGTCCTCGGCATGCTGCCATCTCCAATGAATCACAGACAAAACTGGAGGAGCAACATCTCATCTTCAGGCTAGGCACTTTACAACCTTCTGAGCTCATTATCAAGTTTAACACCTTCAGATTGTGAACCAATTCCTTCCCTGTCTTTTAACTTTGCTTATTACGTTCTCTGTCATCATGTCCTCTCTCGCCTCCCCCAACTCCAGTGGGATTGTCTGTTCTTTCCAGTCTGGTAGTTAGACACACCATTGTTCTGCCTTTCTCACATTCTGATCACTTGATGTGAACTATCAACATCCCCTCCCCACTCCACCCCCCACACCACTGTTGCATAAATACTGCCCCCTCCATACTTCATGTCAGCTCTGACGAAGAGTCATCCAGACTCAAAATATTAACTTGCTTTCTCTCCACAGATGCTGCCTGACCCACTGTGTTTCCTGCATATTTTGATTTCAGTACAGATTCCAGCATCTGCAGTAATTTGCTCCTGCTCCTATGGTGTCTTTGTTGCTGTTTCTGAGGCTGCAATACTTCAAATTTTGCACTAAATCTCTGTTCCCAGCAATCAATTCTCTGTGTCATATTTTTTAAGTGTAGAGTAGGGGTTGTAATCTCAGATGGTCATCCCAAGATAAGGTTTAATTTGATGCAAAAAAGTATAGGGATATGCAGGATTAAATTTTTGGGAGTATTAGCTCAATTGAATGAGTACAAGACTGGAGTTTATTAACAGGTGGGTTGAAAGGTTAACTGTTGGTAACTGTGTGCCTTATGTTTATAAACTGTCAGCAGACTGAAAAGCAGCAAGACTGAAGAGATATTACTGCCATGTGAGATCTCCCATCGCTGCAATTATAATCTCAGAAAAGGAGAAAAAAATGCAGCTTTTAAAAGGTTATTGGGTTATTTAATTGCTGTAATAAAAATTATGGAGGGGGAGTTTTCTTGAGTTGGACAGGGAGAAATGATTTCTACTAATTTGTTAGCAAAAGAACACAGATTTAGGGTAAAGGGAAAAAGAGTCAGAGGGGAGATGAGAAGCATTTCTTTTTAAATGCAATAACTTATTATAATCTGAACTTCATTGTCTGAAAGAAGCTTAATGGTAGTAACTTTCAAAAGGGAATTGGGCAAAAAATTCAAAAAGAAAACATGTGCCAAGCTATAGGGAAAGAGCAGGAGAGCGGGTTGACTTTGGTAGCTCAATCAAAAAGTCAGCACTGGCCAGATGATGGACCTGTTTGCGTTGGTCATCATATCTTGCCCCTCTGAGACTCTTCCTTCTGTTGAAGTATGACTTTGCAGTGTTGTCTGCTATTTTCTCTTTAATTATTAAATCTGCAGTCACCACCCATCTCTGCAAAATGGTACTTAACCACACTGTTCCTGCTAACCACCATAACAATCAACACTTTTCCTTTCCTATCCTCTCCTCTCAAGGACTCAAAATGTTATCTCCTAAATTCATTCCCAGAACTCGTCTATCTCCACAATTTTACAAAAATAGCCCCCAAAGTCATAAATGCCATCCTATGTGACTGTGCTAATAGTAATTTATCACTATGCCATCCTATGTGACAGTGCTAATAGTAATTTATCACTTGTCACGTTTCTCAACCTGTCTGCCACCTTTAGCAACATTCACTATCTTGTGTCTGGGTGGGATTGCATTTCTCTTGTTAAATAAAGAATAGTACAGCAGAGGAACAGGCCCTTCAGCCCACCAACAATGTGCTGACACATGATGCCTTTCTGAACTAAAACCTTTTGCCTGCACACTAATAGCACCCCTCTATTTAGAACAAGATGGTGACACAGTAGGGCTCTCAAGCTGGAGCTGGTTGATTCCAGCCACTTTTTCTTTCCTCATTTCTCGCTTTTTTCTTTCAAGCTTTGCATTAGTTTTTATTCTCTACTTACCTTCTGCAGGAAGCTCGGTCATGGAGCCAGTGGTGGCAATGACAGCAGCTGGGGGCCCAGAGCAGTGACTTTGGTGGTCGGCCAGGAGGTAGTTGATGTGCCTGGGCAGAACTCTGGCAGTTGGTGGCATCGTGGAAGTGGCTGGGGACCTGGGGGAGCACCACAGCAGGACTCTGGTGGCCTGTGGTGAGGTGGCTGATGAACCCAGATGGCGGTCAGCAGTGACTCAAGAGATCGTGCCAAGTGCAGGACAGAGAGCAAGCCCTTGTGTGGAAGTCCCAGCGCGGAACAACTGTAGGCCCATGGCTAAAGGAGGACTGTAACGTTGAACTTTTAACATATTTATTTACTTTTTACCTAAAATTTTGTACCTAGATACCATGTACTTAAGATGGTGACAATGTAAACTTTTCATTGTATTTGTTTCCCTGTGCTTCAGTATGCATGATGATAAAACCAAATTCTAATTCTGTTCCCTTCCTATTCATATACCTGTCAAGATGCCTCTTAAATGTTGCTATTGTATCCACCTCTACCACCTCCTCTGGCAGCACATTCCAGGCACTTACCACCCTCTGTGTAAAAAGAAAACCTGCCTCCCACATTTCTTTTAAATGTTCCCCCTTTTACCTCAAAGCTATGTCCCGTAGTAATTGACATTTCCATCCTGGGAAAAAAACTCCGACTATCCATGCCTCTCATAATTTTGTAAACTTCTGTCAGGTCGTCCCTCATCCTTCGATGTTCAAGTGAAAACAAATCAAGTTTTTCCAAAATCTCCTCAATATTTGTTAGTTATATTTTTGTTGATTTAATTATAGTCAAGGGATCAGTGTAATGGCGTCTCCTCCTGCCACCGGTGGTGCCTTATTTCTCATTTATACACTGCCTCTAAGTGACATCGCCCAAAAGCACAGAATTAGGGATGTCACCCAGCTCTACCTCACTAACACTTGTCTTGAACCTTCCACTGCTCCTAAATTATTAGACTTCTTGTCCAATATCCACTACTGAATGAGCAGAAATGTCCAACAATTATATGTCGGAAGGCCAAAGTCACTGACAATAGTCCCCACCACAAACTGCATCTCTCAGTCACTACTTATATTTATTCAAGGCTGAACTAGATTGGGCACTTATTAAGACTGCCCATTTCTACCTATGAAACATCGCCTGACTCTGTACCTGCACTACTGAAACCCTCATCCAAGTCTTCACTCCCTCGAGATTTTACTAAACTGTTGTCTCATATTCTATTCTCTATAAACTTGAGATCATGCAAAACTCTGCTGTCCTTGTCCTAACTCAGACTAAGTCCTGTGCATCCATCACCCTGTGCTTGCTCACCTACATTCCGTTCTGGTTAAGCAACACTTCTACTAAAAAAACTGTCAGTTTCAAATTCCTCTGTGGGCTCAACCCTTCCACATGTCTATAATCTCCTCCAGTCCCTACAACACTCCCGGATACGTACTCCTCCAATTCTAGCATCTTGAACATCTCTGATTTTAATTGCTTCTTCATTGCTCACCATGTCTTCAGCATTCAAGGTCCTAAGTTCTAGAACTGTCTCCCTAGATCTCTGTGTCTCTCTATTTCAGGACATAGATTAAAATCTATCTTTTAGATCATGTTTTCAGTCATCTCACCTAACGTTGCACGACTAAAAGTCAATTCTGTTTCATAACAATAACAAGTTTCACTTGAGGTGCAGAGTCTAAAGCTGAAGAGCTTCCATTTCCCAAACAAAACATCAGCATAACACCCAATCCAGCTATAAATTATTAATTTCAGTTGAGCAGTTTCAAAGTGCTCCACTAATTGAGTACAAAATTTTCCATTTGCTCTGTCTTCATTTATCCCCCTTCTTTTACAGATTACAGCAATCTGTCCCTCAGCCCTGCAGAGTGAGCAAAAGTAGCAAGTGCCAGTGGATGCAGTTTGGAGGAATCTTAGCCTCCATGACCATGGATTTGCTCACCAGAGCTGGTACACAGCAATCGGGAACAGGAACCCTGGCTGTGGACCCATTAGGCATATAAGTTTCATTTGAAGGGTGAGCTTATAGGACTCAGAGGAAAACAGACAAGTGCCTCGGGCCTCCTGATCTCTTTCGTCCTTCATGCTTTCAAAAAATCAGTTTATACATTTGGGATGTAGCTTTGTGATGAAAAGGAGGAAACATGAAAAACACCAGACAAAAGGCAGTTATAAATTATCGCTGTTTATTTCTATCAGTACCCACACAAAGTTGTCCCTTACATTCCAGTTTACATTATTGTAACTATGTCACATGAATACAACTTGTGTCCTCCCCCAGTGATGGTAAACATTTTCAGATCCCATTCTTTAGAACCTTCTATCCACAGCCCAATTAGGAAAAACAATTGTGAACCACCTACGACTGAAGGAGCCATCGGCTTAAATGTAGAGGCCATAGAATAGTGCAAATTAAGAACGCATAATAGTTCTTTAAAAGCTGACCCAGTCACTGATGGCTGTTAACAAACAAATAAAGCAGCTTGTATAGATCCATGAAAACAGTGTCATTTTATATCCTTCAAATGTAGTTTTGTGATGAATTAGGCTCCATATTTTCTTTTGGAACTGAGGAGATAGACCAAGGCCCATAGTGCACAACCTCACACTGAGGCTAAAAAGAGATGAGGTAAATCAGGAAGCAGTGGTTAGGTGATACCAGCTTAGGTTTTAAAGCCTAGCAATCATTCGGATGATGACAGGAAGTGAGAAGTTCCACAGTTTTGAGGTCCTGGGCAAGGCAAGTTTAGGAGCTGATATGATGAGCTTCAATTAGAAGACAGTGACAAGCAATAAAGAGGAATACTGGACAGAACAGCAGATGAAACTTTAATCCTCCAGCTTTTTGTTTAGAGAATCATTGACCAAAAGAAATCGGAGAGGAAGGAGACAGAGAGAGAGAGACAGAGGAAAAAAACGAAGGAGATAGAGAAAAAGGGAGAGAGCGAGAAGAAAGAAAAAACAGGATATATTCAAGAACTATGCTTCAGCCTCATGTATATCTCTCTCAACTGTGCCAACTGCACTCACAAGAGTCTCAAATCAGAAAAAAACTGCTGCAGCATCTAAAACCACAACCTCAGGCCCACCCATTTAGCATCCTGAAGATTGTCACATGTGGTTCACAAGTGCCGTCACAGCACAAGAGGCATCCTGCTTTCAATAGGCAAATCAAGTTTAGCTGAAGCAAGATGGAGAATGAATTTAAGCAAAGGTTAAAAACAAGTCTAACAAACTGCATTAGCTGTCCTCCAAAGACTGGGTGCAGCTTATAGGCAGAGAAAGAGAAACTTACATAGACTGGCAGAGAGAAAGAGGCTGACTGAGAAAAAGAGTGTGAACAATAAAAGCTTAGAGAGAAACATGGTGCCATTGAAACATCCAACCACACAATATGAATGAAAACAGCACGTACTTGCAGGGTGGCTCAACTACTCAATCACACTGAAGCCTGTGCATTTCCAAACTGAAAGGTTTCCGTAGATAGAAGATCCAATTCAAATGGGCTCGAAATCTTTAGTAAAAAGAACGGTTTCAAAATAACAAATATGTCGGTTTAAAAAAAGGAAGCATGGCCCCTGTGTGGTACAAAGTGACAGGGGCAGGTAGCTGTGTGATATCCACTCATTCCCCTTTCTATTCATCGTCATCACCAGCCCCCAGATCATCTCATAGAAATATATGAAAATATTTTTGATCTCTGTTCTCCTTTCTGGATATAAACACCTCGTGTTGTACAAACCATCTTGTAGAAAAAGAAAGCTTCACATTGTAAAGGCCTGATGCGACGGTTTCCATTCAGTAAAACCGCTTATTGCGCTCTTGGCGTTTCTGAAAGACCACAGCGCCCACCACGCCGCACACAACGATCCCAAGCAATGCGCAAAGGAGGAGCAGGAAGATCTTCCAGCCTGTCATAGGCCCGCTCCGAAAATTTCCCGTTGGATCGTCGATGTTGTCTGGGAGACAAAGGAAAGGCAAAAAGATTTTAGCTATACCTTTTAATGCAGCAGTATATTCACAGAGGTGTGATCTGATAATAATGGACACGTAGCTGAAGGAGGAGATATTGTGGTGGTGGAATAGGTTACCCATTTTCTGTAGTTTGAAAGGATGAGCCTCAACAAGATGCAGGAGGAGCAGGCAATGATCTTAGTGATGGATGAAAACATAAATGTACCAGTCAACACTCAAAAGATAAATAACAGTTAACTCTCTGGGTGAAGTCCTACATTCTGATGAAGGATCTCAAGATAAAACAAACTATCACTGAACCATGGACTGGTACCCAGGGAGGCCCAAAGTGCATTGAGTCTGTGCTGGCACCTTTTAAGTCCCACTCTTCAGCTACTCTGACAAATCTTCCAGTTTTACTATTTGAAATATTTATTCCTTCTATTCAGAAAGCTACTTTTGAACCAACAGCCTATCAATGTTTTCGAAATTTCAATTATTCACTCAATAAAAAGATTTTCCTCACACTGTTCTTTTCACAATCAGCTTAAATCTCTTCATTTACTCTACCTAATCCTCTGCAATTTAAGCTCTTCCATCAAATCTGGACTTGGTCTTCCCTGCTTCAAGGAAAACAATCACAGCTTCTCCAGTCTGTTCATAAACTCTCATACACATGGAATCATTTTAGTAATCCTCTTATGTAGCTTCCCCAAAGTCTTCACATCCTTCCTAAAACGTAGTGACCAGAATTTAACTCAACCCTCCAGCTGCGGCAAACCAGCATTTTACTCTACCCTTTCTGAAGAAGGGTCTAGGCCCAAAACGTCAGCTTTCCTGCTCCTCGGCTTGCTGTGTTCATCCAGCTCTACACCTTGTTATCTCTTTTACTCTATGCCTCTATTTATAAAGCCCAAGATTCCTATGTACTCATTAGCCTGAACTGACAGGAAAGAAATGGCATGTGGGCCTTTATTGCAAGAGAATTGGAATACTAGAATGAAGATCTCTCACAATAAGGGAACAGGGCTTTGGTCAAACCACTTCTGAAATACCGTGTACAGTTTTGCTCTCCATATTTAAGAGGTATATACTTGTGTTAAAGGCAGTACAGTGAAGATTCACTAGATTGATCCCTGGGATGAAAGGGTAGCCCTATAATGACAAACTGACTAAATTGAGTCTATATCGTCCAGAGTTTAGAAAATGAGCAGCAATCTCATTGAAACGTATAAGATTCCAAAGGGGCTTTACTGGGTTGATACTTCAAAATTCTTAACCTGTCTGGGGAATTTAGATCATGAAACACAGTCTTAGGATTAAGGGTTGAGCATTTAGGACTGAGATGAAGAGAAATTTCACTCAAAGAGTTGAAAGTCTTTGAAATTTTTTACTTCAGAAAATGGTGGATGCTCCATCATTGAATATGTTTAAGGCTGGGGTAGACAGATTTTTGTTCTCTTAGGGAATCAAGTGAAATGGGGAGCAGGTGGGAAAGTGGATTTGAAGTCGAAGATCAGCCATGATCATACTGAATGGTGGTGCAGGCTCAACAGGCTGTATAAACTTTTGTTCTTTTGACGCTAATGACGATTGGTACACAAAAATCTTAGGTGCTTCTGTTCTTGCACTCCCTTTAAAGTTGAGTGTTTTGGGTTGTAACATCACTCAAATTTCCTGCCAAAATGTACCACTTCACACACATCACTGCATTGAATTTTACCTGCTGTGTCCTCTTGAAATCAATTACTTTCTTTTTCAGATGTTAAGCTGACCAATCCATGGACACATTAACAGCATTTTGTGATTTTTGCACAACAACCTGTATTTAGATATCACCTTTTAGTAGAGTAACATATCACAAGGTGCTTCCGAGGAGCAACAAAAGCTGACCAAAATCTTGTTCTAAGAAGTAAGCTATCAGGAGAGTCTCAAAGGAAGGCAGCCAGAGGGATTTAGGGAGACATTAGGGAGAATCAGGATCTGGGCAGCTGATGGCATGACTGCAGTGACGGGAATAAGCAAGAGGCCAAACTGGATGGATGCAGATATGTCAGAGGGCTGTGGGATAATACAGAGCTATGGATGGGCATGGATAGATTTCAACATAAGTATAAGAATTTTAAATCAGAAATGTTGTTTGATGGAGAGCCAACGTAGGCCAACGGGCAGAGCTGCAGGGTGAACAGGACTCGGTGCAAATTAGGGTGAGAGCAGTAATTTTGTAAGAGATGTAAAGGTAGAAAGCTGGCAAGGGAGCATTAGTACAATTCAGTTTGGAGACAGCAAAGATATGGATAAGGATCTCAGCAGCAGATGAGGAACTGAGCCAGCGGAACTGACCTGGCAATGGACACCAAGTTAAAATGGAAGTTAATCTTGAGGTCAATTCAGATCTCCAGGTTGCAAAAGCTTATATCAGCTGCAAACAGTAAATGGAGAGCAAGGTAGAGCCAGTGGTGTCGACTTTGATCCTCACAATATTACACAGGAGGAAATTTCTGTACATCCAGGATATCAATCAGCGTAAATCAGGCAGTAAAGGTATTGAGAAAGGTGCTGATGAGGTAGAACTCAGTGTTCAAGTGTACATGTCAAATTCCACATGATACTTTCAAACAATGTCACCGAGGGACAGCACTGAATGAGGATTAGGAGTCAACCTATGATACATTGTTGGAAGACTGAAGGTAACGGTGCAGAAAGAGGAATAATTGAAGTAGGCCCTCTGGGATTAGAAGACAGTAGAAGACAGTCCCACCCAGCTGGAAAATGGAATAATATGGCGAGTCGACTGTGTTTAACACTGCAGCCAAGTCAAAAATTTTGAGGACAATAGCACGTCATTTATCTTTGATAATTCATATTTCAATGCTCAGACATGACTTAATTCTCCCAGGTGACTCTTAATATCTTAAAAAAGAATAAAGGGTGGAAATAGATCATTTCCTCGGCAGGAATGTAATCTCAGTTTAGCTACAAATGAAACAAACGCACATAAGGTATGATGAGGAGATAAAATGTATGATTACTGATAAAATCAGAGTCAGTGCTGAGATTGTGGAGAGAAAGCTGGACTCAACGTTGTACTTCAATATCATTCTGTTTCACTTTAGAGCCCAGGAGATGAACAACTGAGGGTAGTCAAAGGAAACTAGTGACATTTTGCAAATATCTAAGTGCCAATTTTAAAATTTCCACCTTGGTCAGGTGCTAAGCCTATTATGCAGCAGACAATGCTATTCGTGACTGGATAATGCCCGATCAGTCAGTAGGAGCCAAATCCAAAGTGTAAGGGAAGGAGTGGCTGGAGGGAGTGGATGAAAGGAATATCCATCAACACAAGGACAAACTAATCCTTCATTATGGTGCCACAAATTCCAGACGATCAGTCAGTCAGCGAATGAGAGACAGAAGTCAATACTGAATGTGTCTCCAAACTATGAGTGGCAAGAGCTCCGGTGACTGGCGGCTGATGATGGTTTCCCAACTACTTTTTCCTTAAGAATGAGAAATGTTCAGCTCTTGATCCTACTCTAGCCTCAGCCACGTTTTTGTAAAAGTTGTAGCAATACCACTGTCCAACTCACCTTTGAACCTTGGTTTGCCACTTATATTCTCAATACTTCTGGCATTCATGTATTCAGCTGTTTGGTGACTCTGCTCATTTTACTTTGTCCTCCATTTGAGCTACTCCCCTCTTTCATCTTTTGTTCCAGGTTTTGTCTGTTTTGCTTTCCATTCTATCAGCTTTCTTTAAAGAAATTCTCATCAGTTTAAAAATCTAGGAAATGCACATACACAATTATGTCCAAGGCATACTGTTAGAAATTTTGGACCGTACTCAGGTCCTGTCCTGAGTTTGGCTGTGCTAATCCATTTTAAACCCTCCTCGGGTATTTTTGATTTCCCTCTCCTGCTACTTCTCAGTTTCTGCTGTCCAAATGCCACACACTATCAACTTTTCAACTGCAGCGGAGTCTGCATTAAATTTAACAGGACCGGAGGGAAATCCTTGGTTCATTATCATAAGAATTTTCTTTATGTGGCAGCAACTTTAAGTGTGGGGGCAGCTGCAAAAGTATCCAACTAACTAGCTAATTTGTTAAAGCAACATAAGGATGTATACAGGGGAAGCCAGTTAAGATAAACTTGTTGAACCTATGACCTGATTATACACTGTAAAAGTATCAGAAGCCAGTTCTCCTTTCACCCTGTTATCTTTGCCTCTCTACCCCGTTCCCTTGAAAAAAGAAAACTAGCAAAGCACTTCATGAACCTTTAGGAGATTTCAGGAAGCTGACGCTGGGCTCGATTTTTGTCCAGTCAACGTTTTCATCCTCTGGTGAGTGTTCCACTGTCAGCTGGTAAAGTTTCATGGAGATAACATCATGGTTGTCTGAAAGAGAATAAACAGTTCAACACGAAATGGGTTCAAACCACCTGCTCAATCTTCTGAGTGTAAGGAGGTCTGAATTAACTGGACAAGTAACATGCAGCACAGGTAAAAGGAGGAAGTGAGGAGAAGAGCAAGAGAAATTAGGACAAATGGAATGAGGGGCTTCATAGGCTGGAACACAGTGGGAGCAGGCAGGACAAGGGCAACAAGAGAGATGGAGGGAGCACAGAAAGTGGGGCAGAGGGAAAGAGTGGTAAGTGAAGGCAGTGAGGAAGTAAGTTGGGATGGGGTAAGCAGAAACAATTCATATAAATTATAACATTCTTTACGCCCAATTAAGTATTTTTGAGATGTAATCACTGTTGTAGAAAATATGTCAGCCAATTTGTATACAGTAAACACCCCTGGTGAGATAAATGGCCAGGGAATCTATTGTTTAAGAGATAAAAATGGGTCTTGACTGGATAAACTGTCCTGCTGGTCTTCAAAATAGTCCCATGAGATTTTTTGCATCTCCCTGAGAGGGCACCCAGGGCCTCAGTTTAATATCTTACTGAGAGCTGGCACCTCCAACACCGCTAAACTTCCTCAATACTGGGCTGGATTATGAGGCAAGATCTGAAGTTAAGTCCCTGGAGTGTGATTTGATGTTCAAGTTCCTGGAGTGGGACTTGAACCCACAGCTTCCTGACTTGGAGGTGAAAGTGAGACCACCGAGCAAGCAAAGCATAGGGCAGCAAGGTTAGAAAATCGGGGATGTTCTGTCCTACCTGACAGGTCTCCCGTGGCTGCAGATGCACCAAAGAAATAACCAGTGGGCAGTCTGACCCCACTGATATCGATGCACTCTTTCCACTCATTCTTGTCTTCAACATCTGTCATCACCTGACAAAATAGGCAACAAATAGATATTACTGAGGAAATTTCAACTGTAATCCTCCATAATACAAGATCAGAATGTTAATTACAGTTGGGGTTTTTAAATTGGTACCACAGGCTCCACAGACACTTTACATCTTTTACTTTATTTCAAGATTGCGCTAACCACCTCCTCCTCCGCCTCCTTTTACACACAACTTCTGGAGAGTTGCTGTGTTCTGCCATAAAGCATAAAGGCACAGTAATGTAGTCAAAAGAACTGGCTCCTCCTCCTGTGCTCATTATATTTGGGTGGCTTCCAAACCAATAACTCCTTCTCCACTTGGGCACAGGTCCTAGCCACAAAGTTCCTGGATGCTCCTCCTACAGGATAGAGCTGACGCAAAGGAAAGTCCCAAGATTCTGAGGGAAGACACACAGAGGATGCAAGAAATAAACAGTTGGATTTACTGTCTTAGCAGAACAGCACAACTGGCTCAATGGGCTGAATTGTCTTGTACATCAATGTACTGAAAGCAACAACTGTAGAAGAGTATTTCAATCAAGCTGGGTATTGTCCATTGCAATGTAAATACATTCCAGCAGGTATTACTAATTGTGCTCAGGTTGGGTGGAAAAGCCTGATTAACCTTTTCTCCCTTTGCTAAAACTGGGACACGGTGGCTAACTGTCGTGTCCATTCCTCACTGCGGTTGACTAACTCTACAAGTTAGAGTTCCGAACCAGAATGGGACATTCAGCCCCTGGAGCACAGACTGAATCTCAATCCAAATGTAATCACAGTCTGTTTTATATGGCTTAATACATTACTTGATCCACTCAACCAACAAGCTAGCACCTTTGCTTCACACTGGGCATGTTGCTTCATGCATTCATGTAGAATCTACTTTCTGTCAGCCTTAACTCATTGGGAGCAATCTTCCCTCAAGTTCAAGTGTGTTCATGCCCCACTTCAAAGACCCAAGTGTGTAAACTAAGTAAATGCTCCATTTCATGATGGTGCACTGTGTTGTAGGAGATGCCATCTTTGATTGAGATTTACACTCAGCCCTTGCTTGCCTTTCTAATGGATATGACAGATTCCACAGCACAGGATTATTTTCCAGTGTCTTGATTAATATCTGTACCTCAATTAAATCTATGAAACAGGTTATCTAGCCATTAGGGAACTGCTACTTGTAGGAGCTTGATACTCATTTCTCACATACTGAAAGCAATTGCTAAGCTGACAGGAGACTAGACCCTAAATTTTACAGACATGGGATAAATGGACAGAAATTTTTAAGGAGCTTTTGCCACACAATACAGCCCACAACAAGCATTAAGAGAGTCACAAAGGCTTTTCAGCCCACCGAGCCAGCCCTGCTGTCTTGCTAAGAGGAAACTCAATCATTTATTTCCGCCATCGCCTGTGAGTCTTCTCTCAATCTTGTGGTTTTCCTTTGCATCAGCTGCATGCTGTAGGAGGGGCACCTTGTGGCTAGGAAGTGTACACAGGTGGATCCAGAGAAGGAGTTATTAGTTTGGAAGCCACCCATTCAAGGTGAGCATGGGAGGAGGAGCCAATTCTGTTGACTGCACTACTGTGCCTTTATATTGTATGGCAGAATCTAGGAAATCTACAGTTGAGTGTAAAAGGAGGAAGAGAAGCATATGGTTAGCAAGAAATCAAGGAGAGGGGAGGAGAAACAAATCAAGTCAATTACCATTGCAGTACTAAACTATCAGAATTAAACCTTGGGACAAGGTTTACACAGCTGCTGGTCAGAGAGAAACTATTCAGTAGCAGAAGCAGAGTTTACTCAGCCCAATGTCAGTGAACAGGTGCCATATGTCACAATGCCAGAAGCAGTTTCTCACAACACCAGAAGCAGTTTCTCACAACACAAACTGCCAATCTCAAAACATTACAAGGGAGGCACCACAGAGCAGTGGAAGGAAGGAGACACTCCTCAGAAAACAAATTCAAAAGATCACTGTCTGCCCAGCACTCCCCTCAAACCCAATCAAATTCACTCCCACTGTTTTGAATAGAATATTTAGATGCCAACTCAGCTGAGTTTGTAGGTACGATGCAAGGTGAAAAGGACATTCTGGGACAAATTTCTCATTCAGTTTAAAAGCACAATCTTTATCAAATGGTCTCACCTACTCGCAACTTAAAGAGAGCTTTTTGTCATTTGGGTCAGTTGATCATCTTTGGAATAGGCAACAGGGGATGAAGAGACAGTTTACAATTTTCTTTCGTTTGTACTATCCAGTGATCCTCGCTTGGAAATAAACACACATATGCTGGATATGAACAATATCTAGATCTATAATGCTAGTTCTTTCTTTGCTCTCCTCGTCCCAAATATCAAATATCCTGCGGAGATCATCTGACTAGATTCATAGCAACAGTCATTTGAAGAAAGTACTAGAGATGTTGCCAGAGAATCTTCTGTCAGGATGAGTCAGTTTGTTTGAGTATTGATTCTAGGAGGTGGTGAGTTAACTCTTGGCACAAACAGGAGCCTGAGAGCCAAATACACTAAACAACGCAATCAAAAGCAAAATACTGCGAAGGCTGGAAGATCTGAAACAAAAACAAAATGTGCTGAAGAAACTCAGGTCTGGCAACATCTGCAGAGAGAAAGAGAAACAGAGTTAGCATTAGGAATGTAAGAAAAATGGAAGACGGGAGTCATACTCTGCAGTTATGGAACTCAATATGGAGTCCTAGAGGCTGCAAAGTACCAAAATGGAAAATGAGGTATTGTTCCTCCAAGCTTCTGTTGAGCTTTACTGGAACACTGTAGCAAGCCCAGGATGGAAGTGTTAGTATGGGAGCAAGGCGATTTATTGAAATGGCAAGCAACCAAAATATCATTCCTACGGACAGAATGGATGTGTTCTGCAAAACAGTCACCCAATCTTTGTTTGGTCAATGCAAAGGAGATCGCATTGCATTCAGTTGTTGTAGTAGAGACAGTTGAAAGAAGTACAAGTAAAACTTTGCTTCACCTGAAAGGTGTGTCTGGGGGTCATGGACAATGAGACGGGAGGTGGTGAGTGGGCAAGTGTTACACCTTTTACAATTGCTTGGAAAGGTGTCATGGGGGAGTGAATGGTGTTAGGAGAGTTGGAGGAATGGACTCTGAAAATTAATTTACAAAGAGAATACAAAGAGATTTACCAGAATGATAGCTGGGATGAGGGACCTCAGTTACATGGAGAGATTGCAGTTGAGATTGTTCTCCTTACAGCAGAGAAGGTTAAGGGGAAATTTAAAAAGTTGCTCAAAATGAAGGATTTCAATGCAGCAAATAGGGAGAGACTGCTTTCACAGTCAGTTGGTTCACCAACCATCGTTCACAAATTTTAAATAATTGACAACAGGAGAATGAGAACATCAGGAGAACTTTTATCTTAATGCAGAGAGTTATGTATGGGATGCACTGAAAGGATAAGGGGAGCAAATCTGATAATTTTCAGAAATGCACTGGATATATAGCTGTAACTGAGAAATTTGTGGGCAGTGGGGTGAGGGACTGGGATTGGATAGCTCCTTCAAAAACCTAGCTTGGCATGGGGCCAAATGGCCTCATACTGTGTTGCATTATTGTACAGTGCAGGGGCAATCAGCTTATTTGGCAGTAAAATTCTCAGTTCTGCAGTCTGTCACTTACCGTTAACCTGCCCCTAGAGTAGCGAATTGCCAAATACGTGTCGTGATCTACATTCCGGAGTTCTGCAGGGCATCCGGAAAGCTCAGAGCTGCGTCCATCTTTGCTGTGGTCATAGGGAAGCGTCCCATTGTTGACCATTGCGGAGACATACGGAAACACCCGCTGCAGAGAAAGTGTCAGGAGATTGAAAGCAAACATCCACTTGTGTCTAAATAGTATTGTTAATGTAATCAAATGTCCCAAGTTATATCGCAGGGGCAATGGCAGCCAAAATTTGACGCTGAGCTAAATGAGAAGATGTTAGGACAGTGACAAAAGGGCTGGTAGGTTTTAAGAAGACTCTTAGGAGGAGAGGGAAGAGAGTACACAAAGAGAGAGAGAAGAAAAAAGAAAAAGAAGAGAAATAGATGAGAGTGAGAAGAAACAGAGAGAGAGAAAAGAAATAGAAGGGTAAGTGAAATAGGTGACCAGAAATAAAAGACTCTTAGAGGAGAGGAGAGAGAGTGCACAAAGAGAGAAGAGGAAAAAAGAGAAGAACACAAGAGGGAGAGGACAGAGAAAGGGAAGAGAAAAAGAAGAGAGAAAGGTTTAAGGATGGAATTCCAAAGCTGAGCCAGTGGAAGGCGCAGTCACCAATGGGAATGCTGCTGGACTTGTTTCAACCAGGTGAGGAAGGTAAATCAGCTCTCTTCTTTTCAACTGTCTGCGTGAGTCAATATTTTCTAAACATTTCAATCATATATTTTCCTTTTAGCATGCAGCTGTATCAATTAAATTAATACTAGTCAAAATCAAGGAGCTCATTATAAGGGGTTTCTTGAATAAAGGAAAGAGGAATTTTATTATTACAAACCCCAAATAAAATCATAAAACGTGACATCAAATATAGAAATATAGGTATAAGTTCAAAAAAGGGAAGAATGGCTTGTACAAAGTAAAAATAAAGAACAGGCCATTAAAAGTTTTTAGAATCTTTCGAGTTGAGGAAGTTGAACTCAAGACGAAGGTTGTTTTGTTGATGTCTCACATCCTGAGCAGCAGCAAAATTTGCAGAATCCCCGAGTAAATGGATTCTCCAATTTGCTTTTTCACTAAGTGCTAGCTTCCCTGGAGTTGAGGAGGCAAGAGAAATATAGAGTAAGCCCTCTATATTTTGTTCCTATAAAATCAATCTTCAGTCTTATGTCCCAAAGATGTATTCCTTAAACAAAAACAGAAATTGCTGGAGAAACTCAGCAGGTCTGGCAGCACCTGTGAGGAGAAATCAGAGTTAACGTGTTGGGTCCGGTGACCCTTCCTCAGAACTGATCTGACCCAACAGGTTAACTTTGATTTCTCTTCACAGATGCTGCCAGACCTGCTGAGCTTCTCCAGCATTTTCTGTTTTTGTTTCTGATTGACAGCATTTGCAGTTCTTTCAATTTTTATTATGTATCCTTAAATACAGCTCACTAGTGTATTCCCATATCTGGAGTCATTGCTTATGGTCAGGATCCTGAATTAAGAATGAGAAATTTAAAATCAAAGTCATCCCATACCATGAGCCAAAAATGGTCAATGAACACAGGAGTGACAGATGAAGAGGACTTAATTTGACTTAGGATGTGAACATCAGAGGTTTGGATGAGTTCATATTTATGGAGGGTGGAAAACATGAGGCCAGAGAGCAGTTAAAAACAATGGAAGAGTTAACTTCGGGCTCATGCCACAAAACAAAGATCAGCACCTCAATTACCAAAACACTGGTCTTAAAAAATTAAGGATTTGGTAAACAGGCCAGGGATCTTCCAATAGATAAAAGAATACTGTGAAGTGCACTGATAGAAGTCTTTAAGATTATGAGAGCTTGATAGGATAGCCCCAGAGAAGATATTTCCACACGTGAGTGCCCTAATCAAGTGCCACAATACAAAGGGGTTTGTCACAAGTTAATCCAATACCAAATTCAGGAGAAAAGTCTTCACCCAAAAAAAAATTACAACTTAGCAATAGCTACTATATAGAGTGACTAAAGCAAACAGTATAGAATCATTTAAGTGGAATGTCAGATAAAGGTGGAAGAAATGGAAGGATATACTAATGCGGTTAGAGGAAAAATGATGGAGAACAGGGGTTTTCAAGTGGGGATCTGCCACAAAATTTTAAAGGTGTCATCCAAAAATAGCCAAAGGCTGTGTCAAACCAAAACTAGATGCGATAATAGATCAAGCCCTTCGAGTCAAGTGGTAACTGGGATATGTCATTAATCAAGTAATGCCCTCCAATAAGATTAAATCTCAGCTGTAGTCTGAGAGGGGGCAGGAAAGTGACATATTGGCTCAAAGCTTCATTGTTGTTTCCCCTGTCACATGAAAAGGTGTGCTAAATATATTGCAACCATGCTGTTCCAATGTTTGAATTGCATTTCCGATTATTCTTTTGTTTCACCACTTGCATATGAATTCATCCTGCCTAGCTCTTATTTATTTTCAATAGAGTCTCAATAATTTTTGGAAATCCCAAGAAACTATTGTGCCAAATAGCACATTCTAGCAATTTTATTGTGAGTGTGACGTTGTTCCTGGAGAAGCAGAATCTTAGGATAAAATGAATAAATCAGGACATTGCCAGGATTTGTGGGAGAAACTGCACCCAGAACATTGAAATAATATTGACCGGAACTTGGTATCTATTATAAATGTATGAACTAATTTTCTAAATAAAAAACAATTCCCTGATAGTATTTCATCAGAGCAGCTCCAGTTAAATCCTCCAGCCAAACCTTCCCTCATCACTGTCACGTGTCTCCAAGCATGGAGGGGGTAAAAATAGAAATCTAACTAAACTGATAGTGTGGAATATTCTGCATGTTACAGTGCCAAAGTTACAGCTACCCATTCTGTCATGATGATATAAGATATGGATTTACTGAGTTTCAAATTCCAACGTCCAGTTTAATAATGGGAATTTCATAGACTGAAATGTTGTTTTGGGCCCAAAACTACTGAATTAAAATGGCCACTGGCAGTACCTAGCCACACAGACCGATCAAGTTTAACGAAAGCAATGTGGATTAGAAAAAGAAATAGCTGAGCTGAAATCAACATTTTTTCCAAAAGCAGCAAAACTAGACAATCAAATCCCCAACACCCCTGGTTGGATTCCTAATTGGATTTACACTGATTTGAGAATGTTCACACCTTAAAGATGAAACATCAATCAACAAGCATAAAAGCACAACTCTTGTAAACACAGAATACCAAAGCAAGCAAATATTTCAAGGAGCTGCTTTCAGAGAGCAACTGGTAAAAGACAGCTGGAATTGAGAATTTATAACTGCACCATTTTCTGCTGTTGAGGGGCTCAGAAATCAACTAACCAACCATGGTCTCAGGTTAAAACTTTATGCCTCCAGGACACTCAAAAGAACGTGAGACGAATTTTGTTTTAAACTTTTTACTCTGGACGAAACCTTTTTAACGTGTGTGTGCATATGTGCATGCATAAATCAGATTGCACATGTGTGCAGATCTGTCTGAAGGCCGCATGCTTAATTTCATGTCTTTACTATTGTGCTTGGTTTTAACAGATAATAAACTTGTGTTTTGTTAAAATGGATGAAGAAAACCTCAATTTTGGCACTTTACAGTTGGTAAAAAAAGGTAATTACGTTTTAATTAGAGAAAGTGACTGCTGCATGCTAAAAAGAGACCTTTGTTGTAACCAACTAAGGAGACTGATGACCCTTTCTCATCTGGCCATAGCAATTCAAAGGCCTGGCAGGTTTACAGATATCTTAATATATGTGATTCCAATCCCATGGGATTGACCCTTAATTCATTCAAAAATGTATGAGTAAACAAATTAGTTGAGGAAAAAGAAACCACTAAGAGGTTCATGAATAAGAGTTACCATGTAAAGATTATTCTACCTGAATGACACAATGCTTAATTCCAGCAGGCCATCTCTAGATTTCACGAATATTATAATTCTCCACAGAGGTGTGTGTTAGCAGTTGAGGTACTGGTGAATGATCTCCCTGCTATTTATGCTGGCTGCCACACAGTTGAGAAACAAGACTGTTGCAAGGCTTTTGTGAGATTATATCCAGGTCAAGCACGAATTTACCATTCCTGGTGCATAAGATCATTTACTTATACAGCACAGGAGGTCATTCAATTTATTGTGCTTGTGCTCACTTCTTGATGGATTCCCTTGCTTCTCTTCCCATAGGTCTGTAAGTTTCCTTTCTAAGAATATATTCAATTTCCTTTTGAAAAACATTATTAAACATTCTTCCACTATCCTTTCAAGCAGTGCATCCCGGGTCATCTCAACTCATGACCAATAAAAAAATATCTCTTCCTCTTCCCTCTGGTTTACTTGCCAACTACTGCAAAGCTGTCTCCTCTAGTTACTGATATTTCTGCCACTAGAAACAGTTTCCGCTTGCTCAATCAAAACATTTACTATTTTGAATGCTCCTATTACTTTCTCTGTTCTAAGGAGAACAATTTCTTTAGTCTACCAAAAATGTGAAGTTCCTCATCACTTTGCCCAAAAGCCTGAAGGTTCTTTCTAAAGTGTCCCGCCGATGAGGTGTCCATGATTAGACACAACATTCCAGCTGAGGCCTAACGAATGGTTTATAAAGGTTTTACATAACTTCTGTGAATCTAAGAGAACATGAATAATGAGCAGGCCATAGTATAAATCAAGTCAGGATATCAACTGGCACTCACATCAGCACTCTCATCATTGGGGTACGTGTCAATGAACAGCCCTAAACCATGAAATTTATCTTTGCTTCCAAACACGGTGCCTGCAAATGAAAGATAATAGAAGAACATTAGTTACACACCTTTTACCACATATGCCTTTATAATGGATGTCTATAAGCTACTAATACTTGTTTCAAAACAGTTTGTCCTGAAAAGGGCAGTTAAAACGAAGGGACAGAAAGAGAGAGAGAAAAAGAGACAGAGAGACAGCATGAGTGTGTGTGCGGGTGAGAGAGAGAGAGAGAGAGAGAGAGAATGAGAACAAATGGAAATCACTTTCTTCACGCACAAATGCGCACATGCCAACAAGCAATAGAATGAGCGACTGAATTCACAGATAAGGTGCCTCACCTTGACTATTATTTTGATTCATTCTCGTGGCAGGGAGGATTTATACAAAAACTAGTTTACATAACGATGTCACAGCAACGTAGGCAGTCAAGTGACTCAAGGGCAGACTCTGACCAGACCCAGAAAGTGAACAAAACAGCAGCTGAGGAACATTTAAAAACAGACTAAGTGGCTTCCCAGAGCTCAGTGAAGAACAGCTGGAACCAAGCACCTGCCTTTGTGAAGGGAGGAAAATAATCAAGATAGTTTCTGTTCTCCATTACCGTCTGCAGTGACTGCCCACTTAAAACTACTGAGCGTGCAAGACCAGTGATCAGATTAGGCTGACAAATCTTTTTTTTAGATTGGCAGAGAAAATAGGTAAAACTAATTAACAAAATCTGAAAAGGCCACATATTGACTCTATCCTGTTTATTTGGGCACCGAAAATATTTTGAGAAAGTGGAAGTGTGGGTAGCAACGTGATTTAACTAATCAAGATAAACATTAGATTCAGTAATGTTATTTTTAATGTGGCAATTTTACTGATAAATAATTGGAAAGCTGATTTAATTTCTTGCTTTAATCAATCCTGCCAGATTAATCACTTCTCTTCTTTTTATTCATTCAGGAATATGGACATTGCTGGCTGGGCTAGCATTTAATGTTCACCCTGAGTTGTTGTTGAGAAGATGGTGGTGAGCTGCTTTCTTGAAGCACTGCACTCCATTTGGTGTGGATAGGCCCAGAATGCTGTTAGGCAATGAGTTCCAGGATTCTAAACCAGAAACACTGAAGGGATATATTTTCAAGTCAGGATGATGGTGGCTTTGAGGGGGAACTTGCAGACAGTGGTGTTTCCCTTTGTCTGCTGCTCGTCTTTCCAGATAATAATGGTTGTGGATTGTCCATTTCTATCATCCAACTGACAGATTACTGAAGCTACTTTTTAGCCAGTTTTCTCACTTCTAATCATTTAGCCTGACTCCTGAGACAACTCTCATTAGTCTGAACTCAAGTGTTAATTAGCTCCTTTTACACAATTTCAGTACTCAACAACTCGCATTTATATTACATCTTTAATATAGTAAAAGGTTCCTATGAAGTGCTCAATTAAAACTTTAGCAAATAAAACTTGACACCAACCGTCATAAATAGATGGTAGGGCACATGACCAAGACTTGCAAGTTAGGTTTCAAGGAGGGAAGGGAGGTAGGCTGGCAAAAAGAGATACCCGTGCACAGCAGTTTAGAGAAGTAATTACAGAGCTTAGGCTGTTGGTAACTGATAACAAGCAGCTGCTGTTGAAGCAATTAAAATTGGGAATGTCGGAGGTGTGCAGATATCTGGGATGATTTTTAGACTACAGGAGTTGAGAGATAAGGGTGGATGAATCCATGGAGTGATTTGGAAACAAGAATGAGAATTTTAATACCAAAGCATTGCTTAACCAGGAGCCTAACTGGCAGCCAAGTAGATCGGTGAGCACAGCACTGTTGGATGAATGGTACTTGGTGTCATTTAAGGTACAGAGAGTGTTGAGTGAATTCAAGTTTGTGAAGGGTGAAAAATGAAATGGAGGCCAGAAGTGCAGTGCAATAGTCAAATCTAAAGATACCAAATTCAGACAAAAAGGGCAGTTTACCACATAATTAAGTTTTTACTGAGGGTTAAGTGGCCCAGAACAAAGCCATGCACTAGATACTTCTGTGACTAAAAGGCAGCTTGTTCAAGTCCCCACTGGCTGTTAAAATCTGGAACTAGAGTGACATCTCAAAGATCTCATAGCAACTGAAAATGTCTATGATTGGTGAAGTTCCTAAAATGGGAACTTTCAGTTTAAGGTTAAACTCCATTCTGGCACAAATACAAACACATTTGCCACTGTAAAGTGTGATCAGCACTGTTAAAGTTAATGAATAAAAATCAATAGAGAACATTATTGTGTAAGTCAAGTTAGTTTCATTAAGATGACCATTAAGAAACTATATGGACTAGCTACAGACTGAATGAAGCAGATTAGTGAGATGAACAGCACTCCACAACTATGCTGTCACCTTGCTATTGAAAGAAAGGTTTTGGTTTATCACCAAAGGTGCAGAAATTAAAACATATTGTTAAACTGTACTCAGTGACAACCAGTATCATAGAATCATTCAGCAAAAGGAGGAAGCCATTCAGCCCTCAATGCCTGTACAAGCTCTTTGAAACAGCAATCCAATTTATTCCACTATCCAATTTATTCCACTCCCCTAATATTTCTTCATGGCCCTGTATATTTCCCCTTTTTAAGTATTCTTTTGAAAGTCGAATCTGCTTCCAATGCTTTTTCATTGGTGCACTCCCGATCAAAATAAATTTCTCACTCTTCCCTCTTTTTACCAATGATAACAAATTTGCACCTTTTGGTTAATGACCCTTCAGCCAATTTAAAGCACTTTTCTCCTACATGATCATAAGTCTTAAAGATTTTAAGTGCTTCCCTTTAACCCCTCTGTTCTAAGGAGTGCAAGCCAGGCTCTAAATATTTCAGCACTGGTGCCATTTGAGGAAATCTCCCTTGCACCTTCTCGAAGGGCTTGATTTCAGAACATAGAAAGGGTAGCTGCATGTGACACAGGGAATTTAGTACAGAAAAGTGTTAATGCATTTCAAGAATTTAGTCACGAAGCAAAGAAACAAGCAATATTCATATTAGCATATCTTCCAAGTGTGCATAGGGACAGAGCAATGGTGTGGGGAGGGGCAGTGTGTACATCTTTGAAGTTGACAGGGCAGTTGGCAAAAAAAAAATAGGATTTTTAGCTTCACAAATAGAGCATTAAGTGCAAAACCAGGGAAGTTACAGTGAACTTTTATAAAGTCCTGGTTAAGCTATAAGTAGAGTATTTCATCCAACTCTGGACTATACATTTTAGGATGGGTATCAAAGTCCTTGAGAAGGCACAGAGGAGATTGATCAGAACAAGAAATATCAGCCACAAGGTTAGGTTGGAGGAGCCGGGGTTGCTCTCCTTGGAGCAAAGGGGATTGAATTAAGATTTGATACAACTGCAAAGGTTATGTAAGGTTTAGAAAAACGAGGCAACATGCTTGTAATGCAATGGTAGTGACCCTAGCTCTGAGACAGGAGGCCCAGGTTCAAGTTCCAACTGCTCCAGAGATGTTTAATAACATCTCTCTACAGATTGATTAGAAAAGATCTAACGATCTAAAAATGGTTTCCAACTGGTTATAGTAGGAGGGCTAAAGACATAGATTTAAGATTGTGGGCAAAAGATGCAGGGGAATAAGGGGATTTTTAAAAAACTTAATCATCTATGAGGGTGGTAGAAGCAGAGGCAGCGAATTATTTCAAAAGGCAGTTTTAAAAAATTCATTCAGGGGACATGGGTTTTGCCGGTTAGGCCAGCATTTATTGCTTATCCCTAACAGCCCTCAAGTAGGCAATGGCAAGCTGCCTCCTTGAACCATTGCAATACTTGGGCTACGGAACACCCACAATGCTGAAAAGGAAGGAGTTCCAGGATTTTGGCCCAGAGTCAGTGATGAGCACTTAAGGGAAAAAAACTTGTAGGCCATTGATTGGGGGAATGGGACTGATTAGATTGTTCTGTAAAAGATTCTATCCTTCCTAATTTCTAGCACTAAAAATTGACGACAAACACTTCTGTTAGTGCTTACACAATACCTTCTAAACATTTATCTTACATGTTTTGCTTCAGTAGTGCTACAGTTCCAATAATATATTCAGTATTGGTTATTTCGTAAAGCTTACAGATTTAGGTCAGCTGCCTGGTAAAAAGTTGTACAAGGAAGTGAATCTCCTCCTCACCCAGCATCCACATTAAATCACAGCAAAAATCACAGGCCTCTCAAGATCCTGGCTGATATTTTTCTTTCCCCTAGCATGGAAACACAATCTTTTTTAAAAAATAATTATGCGGCAAAGCATCTTTCGAATGTCAAGAAGTCCTCAAGTGTTTTGCAGTAAGTTAAGTAATTTGAAGATTAATCACTGACACATTGTTAAAAAATTTGCAACAGCCAATTTGCATGCAGCCAGGTCCCACAGGCAGTTTTATAATGACAAGATAATCTTTTTCTTAGTAATACTAGTTGAAATGCATTACAGTAAAAGAAATTGGAGCAGCAGATCATTTGGCCTATCAAGCCTGCTCTGCCGTTAAATACAAGCAAGACTGACTTTGGGCTTCAGATCCACTTTGCTGCCCACTCCCATATCCACTAATTCTTTCAGATCAAAGCTCTTTCAATCGTTATGTTGAATATATTCAATGACAAACATTCACAATGCTTTAGGGTAGATCATTTGAAAGATTCACAATTATCTCAGTGAAAAAATTTCTGCTCCATTTCTTAATGATAAACTTTTTTTTGTCAACAGGATGTGGGCATCACCAGCTAGATCAGCATTTATTGTCCAGCAATAGCAGAGGGCTGTTAACAGTCAACCACAATGCTGTGGGTCTGGCATCACATGTAGGCCAAACCACGTGAGGTTCTTCCCTCAAGGACATCAGCTGGGTTTTTCTAACAACTGACAACGGTTTCACGGTCACCATTAGATTCTTAATTCAAGATTTTTATTAAATTTAAACTTCACCATCTGCCATGGTGGGATTTGAACCTGGGTTGCCAGAACATTACCTGTATCTCTGGATTAATTATCTAGCAATAATGTCACTAGGCCATCACCTCTCCCTTATCCTGAGATTGTGCCTGTATTCTAGAGTTCCTGACTGGAAGAAACAACCTATGTCTATCCTGTCAAGCCAATTCATAATCTTGTGTGTTTCCATGAAATCACCTCTCATTTATGTAAAACCAAGAGAACATACATTCAATTTTCTCAGCCTCTCAACATCAGACAACCCTCTCACCTCAGGATTCCTTGCTATACCATGTCCAAAACAAATATATTGTTTCTTAGATGTGGAACCCAAAACTACACACAGTGGGTGTGCATGGGTTCACCAAAGCCCAGCACGATTAGAACAAGATTTCCTTATTCTTATAATTTCAGTTACCTTGCCCACATGCCTTTTGCCATCCTGATTGTTTCTGGATGCTAACTTTGTGATGGTTGAACAAGTATATCAAATCTGAACAATCAACATTTAAAAGTTTCATGCCTTTTAAAAACAACCCTGTTTCTCTATTCTTATAACATCCCTACATTATACTCCATTGGCTACCACATGATCCACTCACTCAAAATACCTTTATTCTCTCCTCACCGTTTTCACTCCCAACTAATATTTGACTCAGTCTCTTTGTCAAATCATTAATATAGATGTGTAAATGTTGAGTCCCTAGGACTAAATACTCATGGCATTCTACCAATCATGCCCAATTTATCCCTACAGAAATTCCCTGATTAAACTTGACTCGATAATGTCATTTCGTTTTAACGTCAATAATAAAACAGACAATTTTTGTTTAACTTTGCAAATTTTGTTTGCCACAGACATTCTGTTCTGTGGCCTGCTTGCTCTCAAGATCATCTTCCTGTGCTTTCACTCACACATTCCCCCTAGCATTCCTCCAGTTCCTGTCCCTGCTCTCAGACCTCTGACTCAACTGCAAGCTCAGGAATAGTCCTTTGCAAACAATTCAGTGGGAATACTCGGCTCCTCGATAGCTTGCCAGTCACAACTCTCATACCCAGTAGGCGAGATTCTGGAGTCACCCTCTAAGCCAGGTTAGCCGAGATCAGCCACAGCCATGTTTCTGACTGACTCCCCAGTCATTCTATCAAAAGCGAGCATGAACTCACACTTGTTACACATAGGGTTAAATTCAGACGTAGTGCCTGCTACACCCCTGCAATGGATAGCCTGCCAAGAAAGATGATGAATAATGGCACATTGGTTACCTTCCAAAATATATTTCTATTGAACCCTACTCCTGGTGAAGAGCAGATGGCAGAAATTTGGCAAGTAACTTTTAATAAAATATGAATAGGATATACTGTAGCAACTTGGTTTGCCTTCTTGAGCAACATATTCAAACTTACGACCTTTACTACCTGAATTGACAGTACCTTCCCAATGGGAACTTAACACTACCTAAAAATACATAGCCAGCAAGCACACCAGAAACACCATTACCTCCAGGTCCAGAGGTTTAGGTTGATGCTGAGACACGGATTCAAGAGTCAATGCCACAATTAGTGGAGTTCAAAATCAAATAATGAATCTGGGATTATGGACTGTTCTCAGTAGTGGTGGCCACATGGCTGTCAATCACTGTGGAGACCCCTTTGGTCATTGGTATCCTTCAGGAAAGAACAACCTAATCCAGTCTCTACAGAGAAGTCAAAGAGGAGCAAAACAGCTTTTCATCTGGCATCAGCCTAGGCACTGGAAACATCAGTGGCACACCCAGTTCTCTCAATGCTACAATATCTTCATAATTATTTTGTGCCAAAATTGGGACAGTGGTCCCACAGATCAGTTAAGCAACAGTCTAATATTAATCTGTAGATTATGACTTAATGTCCCAGATACAACTATCACTATCGCTGGTTTTGCCCTGTTCCATAGGGCAGGACAGAACCATCAGCAGTGACAGCATAGTAGTTTGTAGTCAGAAGGGTGTTGCCCTGGGAGTCCTCGATATTGACTCTGGACATCGTGAAATCTCACGACATTGCCTTGCCGATGTTTGACCTAATCTCCTGATTACCTCATACTGCCCCAAGGACAAGTGAGGAATTAGTGTTGAAAATGATTTGGAAGAAACACAGAGGGTTTATGGGGGCACAAGCAGTACTCTGTATGGAGGACTTCAATGTCCATCACCAAGAGTGGGTTAGAAGCACCACTAATGACCCAGCTGATCAAGTCGGAAAGGCTGGGTCTGCAGCAAGTGATAAGGGAAACTGCAGGAGAGAAAAATTGTAATTGACCTCATCCTTGCCAATCTATGTGTTGCAGACGCATCTGTCCATGATGATGTGGAGGCGCCGGTGTTGGACTGGGGTGGACGAAGTCAGAAGTCACACGACACAAGGTTATAGTCCAACAGGTTTATTTGAAATCGCAAGCTTTGGGAGTGCTGCTCCTTCATCAGGTGAAGTGTTCTTTGATCAAAATTGGCAGGTAGTTGTCTGTAATGTTCCCGGTTGTTCAGTTGTCAGTACGCTTCTTTGCGGTAGTCTGTTCTATATTGTATGATGACAGCTCCTCCCTTTCTGCTGGTTTGATGACAGTGTTGCAGTTGGTCGAGAGCACAGTCGGCATTGTGTTGTACTTGGGCGACATACTGCACTATCTTGTAAGTGTGGCTGATGAATCTGGTGGACACAGCTCCTGACGGCTGGAGCATACGTCGAACCTAAGGCAGCGGCCTTCCGGAGGGGTCCAATTTGATTCTTTCTTCTTTGGTTGTTGTACTGCAGACTCTCTTGACTGTTCCGGTTCATTGGTTGTCTCATTGGCCTCGCTGCTGACATCTTGGGGTTTGTAGAAGAATTCCCAGAGCCTCATTCACCTGAAGAATTCCTGTGTCTGCCGCAAGATCAATGGGGTCTATTTTGGGGGCAGAAATTCAGCCCTCAGCTGAGAACTTTGATTTTGTCTGGTTGAAGGGTGTGGTCAGACAAGTTGATGACGGACTCCCCTGCGGTGGTACCTGTTTCAACTGTGGTACCAGGAGAGGCTTGGTTACTGTTGGTGGCGATGCCAAGTTTCTCAAGTTTCCTGTTCTTGGTGTGCACGTAGCTGGAGTAGTTCCATTACCTCGTCTGCCTAGCAGTATCTCATAGCTAGTCCGCTGTGTCCTGAGCGCACATTGAGAACATGGACTCTATCTTGATTTCAAGGTTGCAGTGTTTGCTGTAGAGCTGGTGTACAAGATGGTTGAGGAGTGATCGAGAGGTGCAACAGCAGAGTCTCTCTGCGTAGTCTGTGCTGTAGGTTGACTTGAGTGGGTTTTATGATCTGTAGTCCTTTTGGGAACTTTTCTGCTTTCTTTCATCTCTGCAGAAACTTGCTGTCTGTGTCAATATGTGCAATCTTCTTGGAGATCCTCGCCACATTGAGCCAGCAGTTTGTGGTGTCGGTGGCAGCCATGATGTGGAGGTGCTGGTGCTGGGCTGGGGTGGACAAAGTCAGAAGTCACACGACACCAGGTTATAGTCCAACAGGTTAATTTGAAATCACAAGCTTTTGAAGCGCTGCTCCTTTATCACACCTCACCTGAAGGCGCGGCACTCTGAAAGCTTGTGATTTCAAATAAACCTGTTGGGCTATAGCCTGGTGTCGTGTGACTTCTGACTCTGTATGTGATGGTATTGGTCAGTGTGCCATCATTCGCAGCATTGGTTTCATGTTCTGCTTGGAAGAAAAAAAATTAGCGGCAACATTGGTCATCAGCAGCAACAGAAGTTTATTCAAGTTAATTGTGTAACGTCAAGGCCCAGCACATTCCCCACTCTATCATAACTATCAAGCCAGAGATTAACCCTGATTTAATGTACAGTATAGGGTGGCATGCCAGGACCATCAAGCATAAGTAACAATAAGGGGATATTGTAGCACAGTAGTAGCATTCCTGTATCCAGGCCAAAAGCACCAGGTTCAAGTCCCACTACAAGATTTGATGGCCATGGAAGGTGTGACATAATGTGGCCAATAGACTGGATATCAATCTTTACATACCTATGTACTTGGGCAGGCAATAAGAGAGTGAAAGCTGCCTGGTCAGCCGCAGCCATGTGGAAGCTGAAGTGCAACATCCTCCCCATATTAAAAGAGTCCACATGAAAGTTCTTGCCGTGAAAAGACATAATCCCTGTTGCGGGACTAGCACACACTTCCAAGTTCCCCAGCAAATCACACACCATCTTGCACGGCATAGAATGGCAGATGAAGATAGCTGCAGGGGCCTGGGGAGTGGCGAGGCCTAATACCAGAGGAAGTAGAAGGCTCCTACAGTGGTGGCAGCAATGCCAGGACGAGGCGGACACAGCTCCACCCCGCCCGAGGTCTCACGTCAAGCAGGTTTCCGGCTTAATCTCCCCGGTCTAACTTGCTGCAAGTTTGGTCCCAGCGCAGGACCCTGTGGCAGTCAGTGGTGAGGTTGGCTTAGCGTGAACCCGTGGCGGTGGCATTGGTGGAGGCAAGATGGCGCTGAAGAGTGGCAACTCTTTGTTCCAGCAGCGGCGGTGTGAAGTGCGGTTGCAGCTGTCTAATCAGTTTACCAGCAGGGACTCAAGGCATCGGGGTGAGGAGCCCAGATCCAGGCCCATGGCTGAGATGGAAATGGGAGCTGCTCCAAAGACTTTATTGAGATAAAACTATAAGATGACCTTTATTATTTTGTTTTCTGGCTTTATATTCTGTGTTTTGGTTTATTTTCTGTGTTTTAAGACAGTGCAAGAGAGTGGTGACACTAAACACCACTTTTCACTGTATTTGTAATAAATACATGTGACCATAACTCAAATCAAAACGTGGAAACATATCACATTGCAAATCATTTTTCCATTGTCACTGGCTCAAAATGCTAGGTCTTCCCACAAATAACAACAGACATCTGCAATTCAAACAGAAATCTCACAAGCACCTAGTCAAGGTCGATTAGCGATGGGTAATAGATGACGGTTTTATTAACAGCATCCAAATCCTAAGAATGAAAAAGGAGATTTTCACTGCTGTAGGTCTGGATCTGTAAACTTCAGAGATTGCATTTTATTGGGCAGCATTTAACATCAGAAGTTTTAGATTACCATCTGTCCATCAGTGCAAAACCACCTGTTCCAAATGACTTCACAACAGCATACTGTTTTGTAATGCATTTGGATATCTGCAACCATAGCAAGGCTTGGCACCAGCACGCAAGGTACAGACAAAATCAGCATGGCAAGATCGCTACCTTTGAAAAGGGACACAGCAATTAACAGGCAGGTTGCAATTTTGCACAGAAGAATTGCAAACAAGAGGTATGTGGGGTCTGTGAGGTATGTGTGCAGTTTTGGGCCCCATATCTCAGGAAGGATGTACTGGCCCTGGAGTGGGTTCAGAGTAGGTTCACGAGAATGGTCCCAGGAATGAAAAGCTTAACATATGAAGAACGTTTGAGGACTCTGGGACTATACTCATTGGAGTTTAGAAGGATGGGGTGGGGGGGGGATCTAATTGAAACTTTCAGAATACTGAATGGCCTGGACAAAGTGGATGTTGGGAAGATGCTTCCATTGGTAGGAGAGACTAAGACCCGAGGGCACAGCCTTAGAGTAAAGTGAAGACCTTTTAGAACGGAGATAAGGAGAAACTTCTTCAGCCAGAGAGTGGTGAATCTATAGAATTCACTGACACAGAAGGCTGTGGAAGCCAGGTCAGTGAGGTACATTTAAGACTAAAATAGACAGGTTCTTGATTATCATTGGATCAAGGGTTACGGGGAGAAAGCAGGAGAATGGGATTGAGGAACTTACCAGCCATGATTGAATGGTGGAGCAGGCTCGATGGGCCGAATGGCCTAATTTCTGCTCCTATGTCTTATGGTCTACTTCAGAATGCAAAATCCAGGCTGGTACTCCAATATAGCAGAAGAAATGAGATGTTAAATCGAAGTTCTCTCTGGAGGATGAAAATGATTCTCCCACACTGACAAGACGAGAGAAGATCATTCTAGTGTTTTAGCTAACATTTCACTCATTCTCTTCTCTCTCCTCCCCCCCACCACAAACAGATTTTCTAGCAATTAGCTCATGCTGTTGCTTGTGGGAACTTGCTGTGCAATAAATTGGCTGCCGTGTTTCCTACATTACAAGAATAATAATTCAAAAGGTTAGTTGGTTATGAAGCACTTTGGGACATTGAGATTCTGGAAGGTGCTTTGGTTGCAAATTCTTTTAAAGGTAGGCTCAGGACTGTATGCGCTGTCAAGCAGGATTTCTGATGCAAGTTTATTTCTCCCCTGATTTTTATGGGACGTGTCCCCCAGCAAACAAGCTCTGAAACTGAAGGGACATCAGTCCATACTAGCACAGTACCCACTTACTATCCATCGGTCGCATTTAGGAGTTTCTGTGATCTAACTCATTCATTTCCAAATATACAAATAAAGATTTTGGAACCGTGGAAACTTCAGCGTCTGCTATTTCTCAATCATGGGACAACACAGGACACAATACTGTACCAGGGCTTAGTCG
The DNA here is from genome assembly GCF_021869965.1 of Rhincodon typus. Classification (NCBI taxonomy): domain Eukaryota; kingdom Metazoa; phylum Chordata; class Chondrichthyes; order Orectolobiformes; family Rhincodontidae; genus Rhincodon; species Rhincodon typus. The sequence continues at coordinate 12,053,456 of NC_063343.1, forward strand.
GTCCTTCGTGTACCAAATAGCTAACCCGTCACCATGAAGATTCTTTTTCCCAGTCCCATGAACTTTGAACTGGACATGGAGCTCCCAGTCTTTCAAGTAGCATGGCTGCAAAGACATAGACAACATTTGTTGAAGTCGTAATGAAATAGCAATTATATGCAACACAAAAATTAGTCAGAGTTAAACAGATAACACTCAGCAGCCATGGACACGACAGACGAATTCTGAAAGAATCCAAGTATAAAACCTTCACTCAAACTGTTCTCTCACATGCTGTCCAGAGGCACTTCCTATTCACTTTCCTATCTTCAACATCTACATTTTATTTTATTTCTTGCAAGGTCAACATTAATCTGAACCCAGCCTGCAGACAATTAAAAGAAACGACACAGTAGTGCACGTGTTCCCAGGTTTCTCCGGTCTTCCTTCTTATTCTGAAGATCTTGGTTCATGTTGGGACTGTGGATTAATACTTTAAAACAGTAATGACACCTGTAGGTCCCCAGTATGTCTCCAAAGTGACTGTTTGAACATGAGGGTTGAGAGAATGAATGAACGAGGATATTTGCACGTTGGAGAGGATCTCACAGTCCAAGCCTCATTTTGTTCTTGTATAAACATTTTTTGAACAGTTATCAGAGGATGAAGATTATGACTAGGAACCAGAGATAATTTTCCTAAACATTATCTAGTCTCAGAATAGTAACAGCACAAATGAACTGAACCTAGTACAAAAGGATATTGAAGTGTTATGTTTCTCGAGATTAGCAAACTGGAAGCTTCTTGTTGTCCTATTCAAATTCCATGTTGAATTTTGCTCCGTGGCAGTTTAGGAACACATGGGTCCAGGTCCCAGGCTCTGATATGAGCGTGTGAAGGAGGCAGATTATTTATCATGCTGAGAGAACACTGCACTATTGAAGGGTTCACTTTTAGGATACTAGCAACCCACCACCTGTCCTCAAGTCACAGTACAAATCTGCAAAGATTAGTGGTACGTCAGAAGATAGATCAGATTTTATCCATCAACAAAAAGACTAAAAAAGGGGAAGAAAGTAAAGTATGAAAGAAAGCAATGATGTAATATATAAAAATTCCAAAACTAGAGGGGATATGGTTTAAGCTGAGAGGAGAAGGATTTAAAAAAGACTCGAGGGGTAACTTTTCAACAGAGGGTATGGAACAGACTGCTAGAGGAAGTGGTGGTGGTGGGTACAAATACACCATTTAAAAAGCATCTGGATGGATAAATGAATAGGAAGGGTTTAGAGGGAGAAGGGCCAGAAGAGACTAAGTCAGTTTGGGATATCTGGTCGGCGTGGACAAGTTCAACTGAAGTGTCTGTTTCTGTGCTGTATGACTCTAAGAGCTTCCACAAGTAATTAATAAAAAAAAAACAATGAAAGCTAATGTTGGTACTCTGGAGTGTGTCTGAGGATCTGACAAAGTACAATAAGGAAATAGTAGAACTGTTAAACAGGTATTTTGTGCCAGTCTTCACTGTAGAATACTTCAAATTTTCAGAGGCAAAGTGGCTCAGTGGCTAACATTGCTGCCTCACAGCACCAGGGACCCAGGTTCGATTCCAGCCTGGAGTGACTGTCTATGTGGAGTTTGCACATTCTCCCCATGTGTGGGTAGGTTTTCTTCAAATGCTCCAGTTTCCTCCCACAGTCCAAAGACATGCAGTTTAGGTGGATTGGCCATGCTAAATTGCGCATTGAGTCCAGGGATGTACAGGCTATCTGGATTAGCCATGGAAAATGCAGGGTTATAGGGATAAGGTAAGGAGGTGGCTTGTTTCTACACTGTAGGGATTCCATGATTCTATGTGACATGCAAGTTGGACAAATGAGAACCAGTAGATGTGGTGGACTTGCATTTCATAAAGTAACATCAGAAGTTGCTATCCAAGATAAGAACGTGAAGTGTATAAGGATAACATTTACGTGGATAAAACGCTAGCAAACCAGAAACAGAGAGTAAGCATAAATGGTTCTTTTTCAAGTTTGCAGGCTGTGACCAGCGGTGTGGTATAGGGATAAGAGTTTGGGCCTTAATTACTTAGTTCAGAAAGTAAATTGTCAATAAGAGGTAAAGAATCTACAAATGGATACAGATAGGTTGATTCAGGGAGTAAAAATTTGGCAGATGGAGTATTGTGTTGGAAAATGTGAACTTGTCCATTTTTGCAGGAAAATTAGAAAAATGATACACTATTTAAATTAAGAGAGATTTTTGCAGAACTCTGAGGTACAGAGGAATCTGATGTGCTGGAACATGAATCACAAGTAGTCAGTATGCAGGTTAAAAACAAGTTACTGAAAAGGCAAACAGAATGTTGACATCTACTGCAAGGGAAACTGAACATAGCAGTACTAAGTTTATTGTAGCTCTAAAGGACTATCGTAATCAGGATTGCAGTGTACAGATTCTGCCTCCTTATTTGAAAATTATACAATTACATTGGAAACAGTTCAGAGGAAGGTCAATCAACTCTTTCCTGGGCTGAGGGTGTTAGCTCACAAGGAAAGGTTGGACAGAGTGAGGCTATACCCATTGGAGTCTAGAAAATTGGAAGGTGATTGTATTGAGACATACAAGATACTGGAGAGACCGAGCGAGAGCGAGCGAGCGAGAGTAGGGGGGGCAAGAGTCTAAAACTGGAGCACACAGTTTAAGAACAAGACACCTCCTTTTAAAACAAAGAATGAGAATTTTCCTTCCACAAGATTGCTAGTTTGTGAAATATTCTTCTCCAGAAGGAAAGAAGTGGAGGCTGTGCAGATATTAACCCAAAATTTGGTCAGTTAGCCAATATGAATCTAAATGAAAACCAAAAGAACTGCGGATGCTGTCAATCAGGAACAAAAATAAAGTTGCTGGAAAAGCTCAGCAAGTCTGGCAGCATCTGTGGAGGAGAAAACAGAGTTAACGTTTCGGGTCCGGTTCTCCGCCACAGATGCTGCCAGACTTGCTGAGCTTTTCCAGCAACTTTGTTTTTGAATCTAAATGAAATTAAATGAAGAAAAATAAATATTGAAGCCTGGTGGTACCTAATGACTTGAAATGTCACTGGTTTTAATGCATTTCTGTGTTTTGCTTAAGGAATGTATATGTGCGTGTGTGTGTCTGTGTGCGTATTGAGTGCTGTAAACTCAACAGTAATGAACTGAATTGTCACAGTAATTCTGGAGAAGTTGGAGTTCTATTTAAAACAGACACAGTGAATCAGATTTCTTTATCATTCATGCGATGTGGGTGTCACTGGCTCAGCCAGAATTTATTGCCAATCCCTAATTGCCCAAGGGCATTTAACAGTCAACCACATTGATTTGGGATGGGAGTCACATGTTATCCAGACCAGAAATAATCCTTTTCTTTTTAGGGAGACAGAAACAGGTCTTAAATGAATTATTAATAAAACAAACCATGGCAGGTGACATGTTTATGAAATTTGCCAGTGGTCAAACTGATCATTTGGCAGAGACAGGACAGTGTAAAAGTTTAAATACACAGCTTCTTTGTATAGAAATAGTACAAAGAAAGCTTGCCTTAGAGCATAGTTAGCTAGCTCAGAAGGTCATTTTGTCAGTGGCTGGTGGTTGGGGCAGAACCAGCTGATCACCTATTACAATCTGATCCTCAGACAAGTGCACATAAATGGGTTCACTTGTGACCGCAAGCACTGTAAGGTGAAAGGTTTTTAACAGTATTTTTTTCAGTGCACTTTTGTTTAAAAAAGAACATTGTGTACCCCATTGTTAGAACTGCCTTTGGTTATTGACATCCAGAGCAAAGCCAACGGACCAGGAAAAGTGGGAACAAAAGCCTACAGCTGTGTGAGACAGTGTTGTCTTATGTGCTTTATAGGCAGATCATACTATACAAGTGCACCAGGGTAACGTTAGAACAGGTGTGATGAGCTGTACAGTCTTAATGCTCTAATTCTGCTCCAAAGTCCACGTACCTAAGTTTCTATAGCTACAACTCGGAACTACTGAGGTCAGATGTAAAATCCAACAACTGCCTCACTTCAGTACAGCTACTGGATAAAACTTTCACACAACGGACCAGTAAAATGCAGTTCACTATTAAAATGCTCCCAGCACCAATGACAGACTGTATTTACCCAGCTGTACATTGCTCTTGACACAATTCAAGTTCAGCAAGTGCTGTCATTAGCCTCGATAGTGAAGGTGATTCTGCTTTTCTTATTCCTGATAAATAAACTATATCCACATCGAGGGGAAATAAAGATGAAGGTAACAAATTTAAATGTGAATTTTGTCAGGTGATACCAATAATTAGAGTGCACAAATATCAGGAAACACTGTACAGTCTTGAGTTTCTTTTCTCTATTTGAAAAAAAACAGGTGAGGGATTCAGTACGGTAGATGTAAAGAGAGGTTTCCACTTTTGGAGAGTTCAATCCTAGAGGCTATTAGTATAAGAGAGTGACTTTAATCCAATGTTGAATTCAAGAGAAATTTCTCTACTCTGATAGTGCCTTGACAATGCTACCACAAGGAATAAATATGGAAAATAGCAATGTTGTATTTAATGGTTGGGCATATCTTGTTCCTTTCACTTTCACGTACATGTTAAACATGCCAGATGAAGTGGGAGATGGCTGATATGGAGTGTAAACATTAGCACAGGCCTGTTTGGGCTGAATAGCCTGCTTGTGTACTGTAAAATTCTCTTACTCTAGAGATGGAAGAAAACATAATCAATGAGACTACATCATGCACGAGATTATTGTGCAGTGAAAATTTTGCTTAATCAGGAAGGTAAATAACTGAGGATTAATGAAGCTAAAATGCTTAGCTATCTAAAGTGGGTGTTGTATAATAATTTTACTCCCATTACACTTCATCAGCAATCTCATGACAATAGTGTACTCTTTACTAGTGCCACCCTGCACACTTACCACTCTATTCCAGATTGATCCACTTTTACTGCGCTCATCAGGTGTAAGGCGGACATAATGACCCGTCAACATGGTGCTCCCAGCAAAATCCCACAGAGGCATTGAACTGGAGCCCACTCCTAAGGAATAAGCAAAGAATATTAAACAGGAGTAAATAGTTTCACACAAGAATATATCATTAATCTTCTGTAGTCCTGAACTAGATAAAGAGGAAGGTGGTTAAAGTCAGAATTGGGGAGACTTTGAAAGGTGGAGAAAGAGACAAAGACAATCTATGAGATGAGTGAAGTGTAATTGAAGCTGGAGCCTTAGTAAGGTAGTGGAAGCAATGGGTACAGTGAAAATGAGAAAAAGATTTGCAGTAAAAGAGAAAGACAAAGAAATAATACAACAAAGGTGAAAAAAAAGATAGAAAGATAGCAAGACAAAGAACTCCACATCCAGTATAAATCCATCCTTTGAAGATAGCTCTGTCAAGACTACCAATGCCTGGGTTGATTCAAGCAAACAGATTCCAAAATGGGGTGCTGGAAGTTATGATTCAAGTGTAGGAACATCAAGTGAAATCCAGCAGGAAAGCACCTGTAGAATGAAATGTCACATCAGTTCACTGGCACGAATTCTCCAAAGGGAAACAATAATCAAACCAACAACACTGCACACTTGTGTAAAGTTGTCCTGTAATCAAATTGCTCCCAGCATCTGTAAACAGATCTCTATTTTTAGTGGTGTTGGTTAAGAACATAAAAAACATGAGCTGGAATCAGCCATTGGGCTTTCTAGCCTCTCCACCATCTTCAAGAGCAACTCCAACTTTCCACACAATGGCTTTAATCCCTTGATTCCAGCATTACCCTTAAGTTTATTGATCTTGGTCTTGAATGTACTCACCCAGATTATCAATAATCATCCAAGGTAGAGAATTCCAAGGTTCACAAACCTTTGAGTGAACAAATTTCTACTCATCACACTGCTATACGGCCAAGCCTTTTAATCTGAAACTGTGACCCTGTAGATTCCCCAATCAGGGAATTTTTTTCACCATTTTTCTCTATCATGTCTCTAGAAAATTTTATAGGTTTCAAATGAATCATCTCTTATTCTCCTGAATTTGAGTGAAGTGGAAATGCTGGTGGACTGATTAAAATGCAAAATCCAGATTCCTCTCAAGTTTCAAACCTTAAACAGACCATTGTTCGCAGCAAACTACCTAGCCTTCAGGATGACATCAGCCACAACACCACACAACCCTGCCACGGCAAACTCTAAAAGACATGTCAGATCAGCGACACGGATACTACCATCACACGTGGGAACACCACTAACCACGTACATGGCAGATACTCATGCGACCTGGCCACTGTTGTCTCTCATATGATGCAGGCAAGGATGCCCTTGACGCACAGTATATTGGCGAGACCATACAGACACTACAGCACGGATGAATGGACACCGTGCAACAATTACCAGAGAGGGGTGTTCTCTCCCAGTGGGGGTACACCTCAGGGGTCAACGACATTCAGCCTCCGATCTTCAGGTAAGCGTCCCCCAAGGTGGACTTCGAGATACACTATAACACAGAATCACTGAGCAGAGGCTGATAGCCAAGTCCCATACCAATGAGGATGGCCACATTCGTGATCTTGGGTTCATGTCGCACTACAGGTGATGCCACCACACTATATATGCTCCCACACACACACTCTCTCTCACATAAACACACACACCCTCTCTCTCACACACACACTCCTTCACACTCTCACTCTCTCAAGCACACACTATCTTTCTCACAAACACACACACACACGAATTATTTCATCCAAGATGTTTGTGTATTTGCAGATACATTCTGTTTTACTCAAAAAAACCTGACCCCAGTTTAAAACAGACAGATTCTAAGCAAGACCTCACACCTAAAATGCATGTCTGACCTGAGATGTCACCCCTTACATACACTGAAAAGGCCTTTAATTATCTTGGGACAATGACTTGAGAGGAATCTGGATTTTGCATTTTAATCAGCAGTCTCCTTCCTAACTGATTAAAAGATTCAGCAAGAAGCGGCCAGTTTTAGGGTTGTTAACTTTCTGCTTATAAATTCTGAGTCTTATACCCTCTCTCTCACACTACGCCTGAGGAAGGAGCTGAGCTCTGAAAGCTTGTATTTTCAAATAAACCTGTCTGACTATAACCTGGTGCCATGTGCTTTTTGAATTTGAGTGAATCTCGGCCTTGTGTACTGTCTCTGTTCAGAAGGCAATCTTTTCATCCCAGACAATGGGGCTAGAGCATAAGGATATCCCTGTAACTCAAGAGGATGGCCTGCCGCTGAAATTAGCAGTTACAGTTAATTGAAACATGCCACTTGTACATTTTGTAAACAATCATTCAGTACGTTCCTCACCACTTAAAATGTACATGGTTAAAACAAGTGCTTGCTTATATTGGCGACCATTGAATGGGAATTTCAATATTATTGGTTGGAGCATCACAAGTTCAGATCATTTTCCTCAAGACAACAATTTCAGACTGAAAAGCCGGGGAGTTCAGGGATTTTATTCTTCTGCTTAGTGAACTTATAAGAGCAATATATATTAAAAAAGCACAGGCACCAGTTGAGGAGAATTACTTCCAAGTAGAGAATTTAGCTTTTGTTTTAAAAATGAACAGCTTGTACGAGGCATGCCTGGCTAAAAGGACTCTTATTCAGATGGCAGAGTACAGCAGATCCAAATTTTCTCCTGAAATTGTACTCCCAGATGTGAAATGCATTTCAGTGAATGGACCACTGCAGTGAATGGGTAAGTCCAATTTTCCTTAATCAACTGCTGTAAATTGTAGTGATCATAGTTGATAATACTGCAAACAGTTGAATAGAGATGCATGAACTTTCCATCAGGTGATCACATTATCAACACCAAGAGAGGGAGCCAGATCTCTGGCAGTTTCAACCGGTTGTGAACATGTAAAGGACTGAAGGAAAAATTCCACTGCTTCTGCAGAGGCATGGGAGAAAATGCAAAATGGATTTACAAGTGTGATGCCAGAACTGAGAACATGTAACAAAGTTTTTCTTTAAATTATGAAATGGTTCAATCGGGTTAACAAAGAAAACATTTCAGTTTGTGGAGACTCCAAAACTGAGGAGTTATAAATATAAGATAGACACAGATTCATCTAAGGAACTATGATTTTTTTTTTGAGGATGTGGAATTTGCCATCACAGGAAGTAGATGAGATATTTTGCATAGATGTACTTAAGAAGCAGCTAAATAAGCACATGAAGGAGAAAGAAATAGAAGGCTATATTAAAAGCTTCTAATGAAACTGAGAGTCTAAACATGCCAATTGGTGCACGTGTCCTGTTCCTGTGCTGCTGCCTATCCATTTCATCGTTTACTGCATATGATAAACAGTGTTAGCATAAACACACCTGCTATATGCAGTACAGTCAGGTCTCTGGTAAATAATTAGAGACCAGCTGCCTTGACAAAACAGAAGGAGGGGAAAGCATTAATTGTGAAATGGCCAAAAGCAACATTTTCGAAGAGGAAGGGGCCAGTCCAAGTTACAGGCCAGGTGCATCCAATTCTCAATCACACTTCTTTGTTTCTCAAACAGCTGGAGGGGCAGGAGTGGCTTACCATAAGGAAGCCCTTAAACTAAAGCTCTTATTGTCCTCAGTATTTGATAAATGCTGGAAAATGTATGCAAAAACAATGCTCTGGACATATGACTAACATGGTCTACGTATGCAGTAATCAGGAATGAAGCATGCTGTTAGAGGATTGTCCAAGGATGAGTATGCGTGAAGACAAAAAGATCTGAACTATTTTTCTGACAAAGAATCACATACACATGAAACTACAAAGTTGCAAAGTCACTGCAGCACGAGTAGCAGGACAACTCCAGCACTTATGGTCTGTTGTGAAATGCAAAATACATCTAGGCCACGTCAAACAGTGAAATTGAGTTTTCCCTTTGTTTATCTTCTACTATCGAGATTACAGACCAACACATTTGTATTAAAACGACAAAATGGGCTCAGCATTTCAACGATTAATATAATTAGTCCATATCATACAAGTTGATGGAAATAGGTCAGGATGCCCCTTGCTGTCACCTATTCATTTCATCTTCTAACACGTCTGCTGGATGCAGAACAGACAGTACTCTAATCGGTTCATTAGCATGACTTCCCCAACAGAGGGAGAAAACATCATCAGCGAGACCAGCAATGTGTGCGGTATAACTGCGGCTAAAATACACTTTAAACTTCAAAATTCATCTTAATATAAAAACAGAATGGTACTAGTTATCTTTCACAGCCTTTTTATCCTATTTCACCCAGATTGGAGTTTCTAACCCCACGTCTTTTCAATCACAAGACCACTTACTTCGGCCTCTAAAATTCTCATCCATCACTTCAGCTCATCTGTTGCTGAAGCCCTCATCCACACCATTGTTATCTCTACAGTTGCCTACACCACTGTTCTCATGATCAGCCTCCAACTTTGCAATCTCAATGGAGTTGAACTCTCCCAAACATCCATTGCCCGAGTTCCAATCGTATGACACCCCATTCACCTATCGCCCCTGTGGTCACTGACCTACAGTGGTTCTGTCTGGAAACTCCACAATTTTAAAAGCTCATCCTTGCTGTCAAATCCAACCATATGCCTGGTACCATTATATCTCCTCCAGCACTGCAACTCTGCAATCTGCAGCATTTGTGGCTATGCGTTCAGCTGCCTCAGATCTCAAAATGCATCCTTAAACCTTTCTGCCTACTCTCTTTCAAAGCCTCTCTTTGTCCAAGATTTCAATTTCTTGTCTGAATGTCAACCTCCACAGTTATATCACATTTTATTTAATAAAGTTCTTGTTTAGCAGTTCAGGACATTAAAGGCTGTGTCTAAATGCAAACTTGTTGTTGTTAAGACTACTTCGACTGGCAGGAGGGTCACTAGTCAGGTTTAAGATTATTGCAAAAGAGGACAAGGAACGATGAAAAACTTATGCTTTTTATGATTATTATGACTAAAGAGTTGCGGAAGTAGATTCAACAGTAACATTCAAAAGAAAATGGATAAATATTTGAAAATTAGAAATTTGTAGGGTAATGGAGAAAGAAGAGGTTTTAACTAACCAGAAAGCTCAGTGGTTATGGTTAGCACTGCTGCCTCACAGCACCAGGAACCCAGGATCAATTTCATCCTTGGGTGACTGCCTGTGTGGAGTTTGTACATTCTCCCTGTGTTTGCGTGGGTTTCCTCCAGGTGCTCCAGTTTCCTCCCACAGTCCAAAGATGTGCAGGCCAGGTGGATTGGCCATGCTCAATTGCGCATAGTCTTCAAGGGACGTGTAGATTAGATGGGTTATAGGGGGGTGGGTCTGGGTGGGATGCTCTGAGGGTTGGTATGGACTTGTTGGGCCGAAGGGCCTGTTTCCACACTGTAGGGATTCTAAGTCTAAGTCTAAGTCTAAGCTCTTTCACAGTGATGTCACAGGCATAAAGTGCACAATAGTCACCTTCTGTACTTTACAATCCAATGAAAATCTTTGGCCCACTATATCTGACAAATTTCTAGCAAATTAAAGAAATATCACAAGTCCTATACATTCTGAAAAATCACTACCAGTTTAAGTCCTGAAATCAGTGAACATGCACAAGATTTGCCCAGCCTGTTTATGAAGAACAAAATCTTCAATTAAAACAAAGGTAACAGACCAATGTCCAATATGTTTCCTTTTGAGCATTAGTGAGATCTGGATCAATTTCTGGCTGGCAGCAATCACCTTGGTAGATATGTTCATATAGTACAACAGTGATTAAGGTAAGAGTCCACTGGAGTATTTCTGATTGTCTAAGGGGGTCAGAGAGACATTTCACAAAATACTTTTCTTGAACTGAATGGGATTTTAAAAATGTATTTTTACACTTAATCCCAGGAGATCACATGGTTTTCAGATGGCACCAGAAGTATAGGATACTGTCTAAGGCTAAGGTGGCTCAGTGGTTAGCACTGTTGCCTCACAGGGCCAAGGTCCTGGGTTTGATTCTACCCTCTGGTGATTGTCTATGTGGAGTTTGCACATTCTCCCCACATTTGTGCGGGTTTCCTTTGGGTGCTCCAGTTTCCTCCCACAGTTCAAAGATGTGCAGGTTGGTGGTTTAACCTTGGGAAATGCAGGGTTACAGGGATTGGTTGGGGGGAATACTGGATGAGCTGGTGAGTTTTTTTCCTAAAATGGTTTGCATTTTTCTTCTTCTATGTTTGCATTTCCTGTCATCAAAAACTGCAGCAAATTTGACATACTTATTAATATACTCTCAACGTTATTTTAATTTGGAGATATTTTCAATTAATTCAAAGGTAATGGCTGAAGATCTAACAAATTTAGTGAATAATTAACTGATTTATCACCTACTACCTAGGGGAAATCTCTTCACCCTGAGTGTGGCGAGTCGGTGGAAATCTCTGCCACAGAAAACGGTTGAGGCCAATACATTGAGCATTTTCAAGCATGAGTCAGATACAAGATCAACGGATATGAGGAGAAAGCGGAAACAGGGTACCTAGTTGGATGATCAACCATGATCATGTTGAATGGCAGAGCAGGCATGAAGGAACTATTGGCCTACTTCTGCTCCTATTTTCCATGTTTCGCCATTTTACCTATGAATGTAGGTGTAAGGTACAGACAACTGGACCTCATCCAACATTAAGCTTATTGTAAATTGATATTTGGCTAAAACACTTAAGATCTTTCCAGTTCACTTAAGTTTGTGTCAATCATAAAGCAAAATAATTATTTTTTTTATTAATTGTACATGGAAAAGGAATGCTACAACAAAAATATTTGCATCCTTATAGTAAAGGAATTACTTTTTTAAAAAAGTAATGTCATTGTTGTAATGTGACATGTAATTCTGCTTTACTTCCATATTGTTTCCCTTTCAATTTTGCTTCCAGCAATCTTTAGTTTCTCCATAACTCTGTAAATATACAGTGTATAATTTTGTTTAACTTCTATTGCAACTGCCCTTCAAAGCAAATGGACATTTTGTACAATGGAACACTTTAATTTTTTCATTTAAGGTTCTTGCCAAGATTTGTAGCTCGGATTGTGGATAAGGTTGTTGGCTTGCTCGCTGAGCTAGCTAGTTATCATACAGACATTTCGTCACCATGCTAGGAAACATCATCAATGCGGCCTCTGGATAGAGACATCTATGAGAACGGGGGCAGAGATAATTGATAATCGAGCCAAACTTACAGGAGAAAACCATGCAACAGAGGACTACATCCATGCATACTTTAAAGAAGCTGAAGAGGGGATAGCAGAACCTATATGGATGAATAATGTTATTCCTATATTTTAAAAAGCAAGATATAAAGTCAATTAAGTTCTTAACATAAATGGCAGGGAATACACTGGAATTTTTGACATCAGGATGTGAATAAGAAAGCATCTGAAAATTGAAAATAAACTAACAGTACATGCTGATTTCAAAAAGGAATGTTGTACTAGACTAACCTCATTATATTCTTCAGAGAAGTTAGAGGATACAAGGCTAATGTAGCGTATTTAAAATATGAGAGTTTTTGTAATAAAAAAGTTTTTGATAGGGCGCTGTGTCCCCTTTCTCATTGGTGTCTTGATAATCCATTTTGATTTGTTCTAATTTTGTTATCTCAATGTATCATTAAGACATGTATTAATTGATGTACTTTTAGATTGGGCTTGTTGCAAAAACTGGATGTGCAAACATTTGCACAGTACTGCCAGCATTGTCATTTTTTTTCCTTAACTTTGTGGTCTGTTGATTCATGATTCAAGTTTAAAAACAGGACAACAGTATGCGAGGACAATGCTATGAAAAAAATTATAGTGTCTTATTGCACAAAATGCCTGTTTGCTTTGAAGAGCAGTTGCAACAGAAGGTAAATAAAATTATACAACGTATATTTACAGAGAGTTATGGAGAAACTACAGATTGGTGGGAGCAAAATTGAAAGGGAACGCTCGACTGAGGTCAGAATGTGTGCCAGAAGCAGAGAGCAGAATGGTAGCGAGTTGACTGCATGAAACGTTGCAGTAGCTGCACGAGCATATAGGTTCAAGGAAAGTGAGAAGTGGTTTTCAGCAGGGATTAGTCCTGGAACCACTGTGGATTAACAATTCTTAAAAAAAAAAAGAAATATGAATAAAATTCAAAAGCACAGAAAACGTATTGTTAAACATTTAGGTTCTAATTCCCCACAGCTGGGGTCACGGGTTGCAGAAACATTGTCTAATCCAGTGGTGACGGAATGACATCCAAATGGAAGGATTTCTTTTTCCCCCTCCACAGTGACAAGCAGAGTTGCTGAGCGTTTCCAGTATCTGCCGTTGCATTGTGAGTGAGGATCTTTCTTAAGGTTTTAATTCATACCATTCTGTTCGAGGGAGGCGGGTTTATCCCTTGGAAGTGGAAGTGGAAGTGGGCCCCGAAGTGGAATCCCTCCCTCTGCCACCCCTGCACTCACCCTGATACGGCTTCATCAAGCTGTGCTCCCGCTTCAAGTGCTCGCTGTTACCATCCGTCATATCAGCAACAGCCGGTACCAGCTGTAGTCCAAGGCAGGGCAGGAGAAGCAGGACCCAGCTGCTGAGTACGGGCCGTATCCGAGCCCAGGCCCGCTCTCCCCGCCTGCTCCTCATCCACCTCCCGCTCCCAGAGCCGAACACACCCGCCGCCATCTTTTCCATACTCACTTCCGGTAGTGTTCCGTTTGCAGGGATACCCCAGAACATGGGATTCAGGCAGAAAAGGAGGGGGGGAAGGGAATTGAGGGAACACACTTCCTCTCAATCAGGGACCTGGCAGCTACCAGCGCTGCCCGTTCAGCCTCTGAAGGGGACCACGAACTGTGATGCACAATCCGAGGTTGCACGGTGCAGGGTCCAGAAAAAGGTCTGAGTGGAGCCCGCCCGGAGGGCTAATCGGCTGCACAAGGCACAGCCAATCAACAAAGAGCAACTCATGCTTCGCCCAAGACGTCACCGTGTTGCCCAATACATAGGTCAAAGGTCGGTGTTCAATATTACAAAAAGGATTTTGTAAATGTCTATAGCATGATGTACCCAGAAACTAACTGCAGGAGTTGGCCAACTGGCCCTTCGAGTTTGCACTGTCATTCAATCTGATGGTATAATTGTCAGAATGTCCGCCCACACCCTATCCCCTTTGATCCTTTTAGCCGCAATAGCCACGTCCGGTTCCCTCTTGAATATATCTAATGAACTGACCCCAACAGTTTTCTGTGGGAGAGAATTGCACAGGTTCACAACTTTCTGAGGGAAGAAATTCTTCCTCATCGCAGTCCTGAATGGCATACCCCTTATTCTGGAGCAGCCTGTCTATTTGTACAGCGCATTGCACGTGAAACACTATCTCGATGTGTACAACACACTGTCGGTGGAGTGCTGTCTCAATGGGTACAATACATGGAGCAGTGTGTATAGCATAGTGTACATGGAGCAGTGTCTCAATATGTGCAACACAGCGTATGTGGAGCAACATATCAATATGTATGGCACAGTGTAGATGGAACAGTGTGTCAATGTGTACAAACAGGATGTATGGAGCAGTGTGTCAATGTATACAACACAGCATATAGGGGACAGTGTGTCCAGGTCTACAACATGGTATACATGGAACAGTGTGTCCAGCAGGTGTACAACATGGTATACATGGAACAGTGTGTCAATGTGTACAAAACAGCACACATGGATCAGTGTGAATGTGTGCAACACTGTACATGGAGCAGTGTGTCAATATGTACAGAACAGTCTACATAGAACAATATGTCAATGTGAACAATACTGTGTACATGAAGTTGTGTGTCAATGAATACTGCAGAGCAGAGATGGATCAGTGTGTCAGTTGTCCAACACTGTCTACATAGAACATCATGGCTGAGTATGCACAACGAAGTGTACATGGAGCAGTGTCTCAATGTGTACAACACAGTGTACATAGAGCAATGTGTCAATGTGAACAACACTGTGTACATTGATTGATTTATTGTTATCACATAACGAAGTGCTGTGAAATGTGTTGTTTTGCATGATATACAGGCAGATCGTACCGTACAAAGTGCACTGTGGCAGCAGAACAGAGTGCAGAATACAGTATTATAGTTGCAGAGAAGGTGCAGAGAGAGAGATCAGAATTAACATTTGAGAGATTCATTCAAGAGTCTGAAAACAGCAGGGAAGAAGCTGTTCCTGAATCTATTTGTACATGTATATAAACTTGTATATCTTCAGCTGGACAGAAGAGGATGAAAGAGAGTATAACCACAGTGGGAGGGTCTTTGATTATTTTATATGCTTTCCCAAGACAGCGGGAAGTATAGATGGAATCAATGGATGGATGGCTGGTGTGCGTGATGGACTGGTCTGTGTTCACGACTCTCTGCAGTTTCTTGCGGTGTTGGGAAGAACAGTTGTCAAACCACGCTGTGATGCATCCAGATAGAATATTTTCTATGTGCATCTATTAAAATTGGCAAGAGTCCTTGTGGACATGCTGAATTTCCTGAGCCTCCTGAGAAAGTAGAGATATTTTTGTGCTTTCTTGATCATTGCATTGACATGGGTGGAGCAGGTCAGATTGTTAGTGATCATCAGTCCCAGGAGTTTGACACTCTCTATCATCTCCACCTCAGCACCATTGATGCAGGCAGGGGCGTGCCCTCCACTCTGCTTCCTGAAGTCAACATTCTGCTCCTTTGTTTTGATTACGCTGATGGAGAGATTGTTGTCTTTACACCATGCCTCTAAGCAATTAATCTCTTTCCTGTATTCTGTCTCATCAGCATTTGAGATCCAACCTACAATGGTGGTGTCATCAGCAAACTTGTAACTGGAGTTGGGGTGGAATTTGGCTACACACGAAGCTGTGTGTCAAGGTGTACAACACAGTGTACATGGAAAAGTGTGTCATTATGTACAGCACAGTATTCATGGAGCAGCATTTCAATGCGTACAACACAGTCTACATGGAGCAGTGTGTCAATGTGTACAACACTGTGTACATGAAGCTGGTTGCCAATGTGTACTGCACAGTGTAGATGGTTCAATGTGTCAATATGTCCAACATTGTGTACATGGAACATCGGGTCTGTGTGCACAACAGAGTGTAAATGGAGCCGGGTCTCAATGTGTACAATGCAGTGTACGTGGAACAGAGTGTCAATATGTAGAACACAGTGTGCATGGAGCAGTGTGTCAAGGTGCACAACGCAGTGTACATGGAGTATTGTATCTATGTACAACACAATGTACATGGAACAGTGTGCCAATGTGTACAACGCGGTGTACTTGGAGCAGCGTGTCAATGTATACTGCACAGTGTAAATGGAACAATGCCTCAATGTGTATAACACAGCACATATTGATCTATTTTCAATGCCCTTTCCACCTATCAAAATTATTTTGTTTGATCCTTTCAAACTCTATGTACATTTGATCAGGTTCCATCTTTAGATTCCTAAAACATTGTCTGTAGGCTTCTGGCACTAGCTCATATGCACTTTAAGATGGCTTTCCTCACCTCATCATACTCCATAGATACCTCTTCCCTTAGTGATGCAAACACCTCGCGAGCTCTACCTACCAACTTTATTTAGATACCCATACCCACCTGCCATTTCATTTGTTTAGCCATTTTCTGAAATGAAATGAAAAAGGCTTCAGTGTTCTTCTCGTTGAACCTCAGTAATGCTTGGACACATTTAAACAGATTCCCCAACTTTGGCTACGATGGGTTTGCTCACCATCACCATGCTCATCACTAATCCCACCTTTTACCTCTACCTCCACCATTTTAAGTGAACTTTCACTTTTCAGTTCCAACTTCCGAAGTTCAATAGTTCTCGCTTTATCCCTTTCTTCTGCTTTCAATTGTAACTCAAACTGTTTCGTTTCCTTTTCATATTCAAGCTGTTTTATTTGCAATTGAATTTTTGCCATTTCCAATGATTCCAATTACATTTCTGACAATTGTAAATGCTGACCTATTGCTGCAATTGCCCCCCTTTCCACATGGACAAAGGCAACCCCAACTCCAGCTTGTCGGCAATTCCAAATGTTTTGCCTTACTTACTTTCTGTAAACCACCCAAGTGACTTTTTCCACACATGGGAAACTCTTAGCCACGGTAAAAGCCATTATTACACAAGGCACACCCTATTTTAACCAACCAAATGCAACACCAGAAAAGAGAACACCAACACTCACCACTCACTGTCTTTGAGTCCAATAACTCTACACCTAAACTGGAATTAGATATTTTGATCCTGCCAAGAACCCCAATTTGTTAAAGACTAGAATCAGACTGCCCTATGACCTTTGACTTGGATTGGGGCTGTTAATCTTGTCCAATCAGGGCGACCTGGCTGATGTAAAAGAATGAATGTCAGGGATAGTGGGTGACCCTGTCAGAGGCAGTGGTATTGTCAAAGACTGGGCATTTGTAAGTAATGGGTGATTGGTGATGGGATGCCGGCCTCTGAAGAGTTATTTCAGCTGCATGTATTCCGTGTTGCATACATTGACACACTGTTCCATGTATCCTGTGTTGTTCACATTGGCATACGGCTCCATGTACGCTGTGTTTTATACACTGACACCCTGTATTTGGAGCAGTGTGTTGATGTGTACAACACAGTGTACATGACTCAATGTGCAAATTTGTACAACACAGCGTGAAGGAAACAGTATGTCAATATGTACAGCACAGTGCCCATGGAGCAGCGTGTCAATGTGTGTCAACAGTGTCCATGGCACAGTATGCCATTGTGTACATAGGACAGTGTGACAATAGTGAAAATATGTGCAATAGAATGCACATGACTCAGTCTGTCAGTCTAACCGGTACACGGTACATAGGGCAGTGTGAGAGTCTATACAGCTCATTGTACACAGGAGAGTATGAGAGTATATACTGTACTATATGGTGCTTGTTTCCCCAAAGCCATTTGAGAATTATAAATTGTTCAAATGATACAGAAGGGTAACATAGCACCAAATTGCAGAGATTAGTTTAAGAAGGATTACCTGCTTTAAGAATTGCATGGAATATTTGCCCACCAATAGTAAGTTTACATTATGAGCCATTGTTTTGTTTCTTGTTCTTAATAACAATTCATTTTTGGACTGCAAATGATCATTGTTGTAATCTCACATTCACCAGTGAACCAGCATACATCTATCAGCTCAGCAGTTGAATAAAGAAACCTTGCCACTTTATATTTTTTTCTTGAATATATTATCATTGGTCATCAAGTGATTTTGCTGATTTCAATATGTTGATTGAATTTAGACTACACACCACGAGGGCAGCACGTTGGCTCAGTGGTTAGCACTGCCTCACATCGCCAGGAGCCTGGGTTCGATTCCATCCTTAGGCGCATTCTCCCCGTGTCTGCATGGGTTTCCTCCGGGTGCTCCGATTTCCTCCCAAAGTCCAAAGAGGGGCAGGTTAGGTGGATTGGCCATGCTAAATTGCCCATGGTGTTCAGGGATGTGTAGATTAGATGGGTTGTAGGGGGATAGGTCTGGATGGGATGCTCTGAGAGTTGGTGTGGACTTGTTGGGCTGAAGGGCCTGTTTCCAAACTGTAGGGATTCTATGATCCTATGACCACAGTTCAACTGTAAACTAATGGATCAATTTATTTAACATTAAATGGATAATGGAAATCTACTTTGTACAAACAATATAATCACAAAAATTACAAAGAATAGCATTCTTGAAATGTCACATCTACAAAACACGGATTTTGCATTACTTACACCATAAGGAGCAGTACACTTCAGCGTAAAACTGAAAGCACAGTCCTGATCTCTTATGTGACTAAATATGAACACAAAACATCCAATCAGCTTTGTGCCACTGGATGACTGTTAGCAAGAATATCTCCCAGATAAAATCCTTTGAAATATGTCAGAACACAGGGCAGTATGCACGTCTGTTCTGCCAAAAGGTCATAAATATTAAATGCTACCAGACTTTTGAGCATGTGCAGCATTTCAATATTTTCTGCGGATTTTCAGCATCCACAGTATTTATTCATCAAAGCAGATTAAATCACTTTTGTTAAACTATAAAAAGCCACATTCACATGTGATATCACATCATACATATCTCTGTAGATTTTATTTTAATCCCTTAACCAGCAGGTTATGATTTGTAGAAGATGATTGACTACTACTTGCAGCCCTAGATGTGTTTGGCGAATGCAACTGTGTTTGGGAAATTATATGAGTGTAGAATTTTCACACAGGCATGCCAATCACTAAACATACATATAACCTACAGAGAGGGAATTACAGTAAGTCGCAAAATAAATAAATAAATTTGGGTGCTTTAATGCATCATTCTTTAAAGGTCCTTGATCAATGTCTTGAAGCTGTAACTGAAGGATGCAGAATTTTAGAGCATATTCAGGGGTTAATTCACCATTAAACAAAGTGGGATGTATAGATTCCTTGTCTGCTGCAGGATTTATTGTAATGTTATAATTTACCTCCATTAAGCTAAGAATTAAATTCCCCAAGGGACAAAGATTAACTTAAGTGCTCCACCAAGAATTACTTCACCTAACCACATCTATAAATGGACAATTCAACATCAAACTTAGGTTATGTGAAAGCTGGTTACAGGTCTGACCTTACTTCAGACACCTATGTGCATTAGCTAGGCGGGCATCCTAGTACAGAGGAAATTGTATGGATGTGATTGGACTTCTGTCTTTTAGATGAGTCAGTTAACCAAGGAGCCTAGCCTACACTCACAGTTGGATAGAAATTAAAATAAAGAATCTATGGAACAATTTGAAGAATAGCAGGGGATTGGTCATTTATCTCATTTATCATTTAGTTAACATTGGGCATTATCTCATTTTTGTTTCTAGGATCTTGCTAAGTTAAAATTGACAACCCTGTTTCCCTGCATTACAATAGTAGAATATACTTCATAAGTGTTTAATTGGCTGTGAACTACTTTGGGAGATATCAATATTGTGAAGGATGCTATGTTAATGTAAGTTCTTTCTTTCTGCAAGTACTTAATTGTTCATGTACAAGTTGTGGAATCATCCAGCATGGAAGCAGACCCTTTGACCCAACTTGTCTGTGCTGACCACGTTTCCACTAGCAGCTCGTTCCACATACATGTCACCCACTCTGTGAAAAAGTTGCCCCTCAGGTTCCTTTTAAATCTTTACACTCTCACCTTAAACTTATGCCTTCTCATTTTGGACCTCCTTACCCTGGGAAAAGACCTTGACTATTCACTTTATCTATGGCCCTCATGATTTTATAAACCTATACAAGGTCCTCAGCTTCCTACGTTCCAGGAAAAACTGTCCCAGCCTATCCAGCCCACTTTATAATTCAAATCCTCCAGTCTCAGTAACATTCTTGTAAATCTTTTTGCACCCTTTCCAGTTTAATAAAATCTTTCTATAGCAGGGTGACCAGAATTGTACGTAGTACTCCAAATGTGGCCTTACCAATGTCTTGTACAGCCTTACCATGACGTCCCAACTCCTGTACTCAGTGTTCTGATCGATGAAGACAACCATACCAAATGCCTTATTCACCGCCCTGTCTACCTGTGATGCCGCTGTCAAGGAACTATGTACCTGCAACCCTTGGCCTCTATGTTCGACAACAATCCCCAGGACCCTACTATTAATAGAATAGAAATTGTCCCATTGGGCAAACACAGCATGGGTTCATGAAATAACACAGTGTGGAGCTGAAGGAACACAGAAGGCCAGGCAGCATCAGAGTAGCAGGAAAGCTGACGTTTCGGGTTGGGACCCTTCTTCAGAAATCTTTCGACCCGAAACACCAGCTTTCCTGCTCCTCTGATGCTGCCTGGCCTGCTGTGTTCCTCCAGCTCCACACTGTGTTATCTCTGACTCCAGTGTTGGCAGTTCTTACTATCTTTGAATGGGTTCATGAAAGACCAATCATGTTTAACTAATTTACTGGAATTCTTTGAGGACATTGTGAGTGTGGTGGTGGATGTGATGTGTCTGGATTTCCAGAAGGCATTTGACAAGGTGACGCACAAAAGGCCGCTGCATAAGATAAACGTGCACGGTGTTACGGGTAATGTATTAGCATGGATAGAAGATTGGTTAACTAACAGAAAGCAAAGATTGGGGATAAATGGGTGTTTTTCTGGTTGGCAATCTGTAGCTAGTGGCGTCCATCAGTGTTGGCATCGCAACTGTTTACAATTGTAGTGTGTCAAAGTTGACAGATGATACTAAGATAAGTGGTAGAGCAAAGTGTGCAGAGGACACTGAAAATCTGCAGAATGATATAGATAGGTTAAGTGAGTGGGCAAGGGTCTGGCAAATGGAGCACAATGTTGGTAAATGCAAAGTCATCTATTTTGGTAGGAATAACAGCAAAATGGACTATTATTTAAATGGTGAAAAATTGCAGCATACTGTTATGCAGCGGGACTTAGGTGTCCAACTGCATGAATCTCAAAACGTTGGTTTGCAGGTGCAGCAGGTGCAAGAAGGCAAATGGAATATTATCCTTTATTGCTAGAGGGATGGGGTTTAAAAACAGGGAGGTTATGCTGCAGCTGTATGGGGTGCTGGTGAGGCCACACCCGTAGTACTGTGTACAGTTTTGGTCTTACTTGAGAAAGGGTGTACTGGCACTGGAGGGGTGCAGAAGAAGTTCACGAGGTTGATCCTGGACTTCAGAGGATTGGCTTCTGAGGAGAGATCTTACAACAACCTTTAAATTATTTAGGAAACAGATAAGACAGAAGCAAGGACTTTGTTTCCACTGGCAGGTGAAACTGGAACTAGGGGGCGTAGCCCCAAATTAGCGGGGAGCAGATATAAGACTCAGTTGAGGAGGAACTTCTTCACCTAAAGGGTTGTGAATTCCCTCGCACAGTGAAGCAGTTGAGGCTACCTCGTTGAATGTTTTTAAGGCAAAGATAGATTTTTGAACAGTAATGAAATTAAGGGTTATAGTGAGCAGGCAGGTAAGTGGAGCTACATCCATGAAAAGATCAACTGTAATCTTATTGAATGACATTACCCTCTCCTGCCATTTTTTATGTTCTTATTTACTGTGTAAGTCCTGCTCTGGTTTGTCTTACCAAAATGCAACACCTCGCTTTATCCACATTAGACTCTATCTGCAATTCCTCAGCCCATTGGCCCAGCTGAGCAAGATCCCAGTGTACTCTTAGATAACATTCTTCACTTCCGGTAAGATGGCTTCTGAGCCTGGGGCTCATCCGCTCTGCCCACTTTTCTTTTCATTTCTTTTTTTCTGTCTGTTCTCTTGTTGCTTTTTCTCTTTTATTTTATTTTACTCACCTCTAGATGAAGAGCTCAGTTGCACAACAGCGTTGGAGGTTACAAGTGGCCCAGCAGCGCGGACTTGTGGCGGCGATGTCGGGGGTGAGTTCGGGTTCCCAGCGGCTTCTGTTGAGGCAGTCCCAGTGCCGTCTCAACATCTAGTTCATCTTACTTTCTTTTGGTGGCTTTGGGTAAGGAAGGAGGTTCCAGGAGGACGCTGCAGCAGAGAATGTGGCGTGGATCTGGCCGTTCCTCGTGACTGCTTCTACAGTGGCTGAAGATGAGGTGGATCCTTGCCCGGGATTCCAATGGCCCAAATTTTCCTTGAGGCTTCTGCAGTGTCTTTGTGGCGGCATTGCTGGTCTCCTCCTGCCTGAGATTCCTTCCGGCGGCTTCAGTAGCTGTTTTTGTCGGCTTTGGCCTGGGTCTCCTAATAGCAGCTTCAGTCAATCTGTGACTCCATTTGGCATTTTCTTCGTCATCACAGTGGGTCCAGCCTGGGATTCCAACATCGGGGTCGGGTCCTCAAGCCCAGAGCCGTGAAATGGTCTAAGTAGACTTTGTCTTAAATTCTCTTTTTAAATTTTTTTCTTCATTATATTATGGTGGAAGCATTGTTATTCTGAAATTTTTATTTCTTTATTTTTCTAATTTGTTACCATGATTTTGTACTTTTGAATTTCTGTAATGCTGGAGTTTTTACTTCTTTATTTTTCTGAGAATTTGTATGTAGGTACCTATGTACCTATGTGACTACGTGTGACAATAGAGCTAATTCAATTCAAATCACTGTCCACTATACCACCAATTTTTTGGTATCATCTGCAAACTTACTAACCATGCCTCCTATATTCTCACCTTTCTGAAAATAATCCTGTCTTCCTTTAAATTTCATACATGTTTACATTAGTGAGTGATAGTTAGTGTCACAGTGTAATAATCAGAAGAAAGTATCCTATCTTCCTCCCTGTGATGATGCTGTTGGCTGCTGGGTGTCGAGATAATGAACTTCCTTCAACATAGATGATACCCAATCCTATTGATATTTCTGCAACTAGGTTAATTCAACTTCCTGCTGATAACTTATTTTTACTCACTACCTTAAGTATCAC
The DNA here is from genome assembly GCF_021869965.1 of Rhincodon typus. Classification (NCBI taxonomy): domain Eukaryota; kingdom Metazoa; phylum Chordata; class Chondrichthyes; order Orectolobiformes; family Rhincodontidae; genus Rhincodon; species Rhincodon typus. The sequence continues at coordinate 12,076,905 of NC_063343.1, forward strand.
TTTTCTTAATTTCAGGAAAACTATGTTGAACTGACAGTGGTGCCTGTAACGGGCGGGTATAAAATTGCAATCTGACTGCTAAAACCTCTCCTCTCTCTCTCTCTCTCTGTCAGAGAGATAGCTTGCTTTATTCCAGACAGACATCACTCTCAGCCTGTTTTGTTTATAATTCCATCTCAGGCCGTAGGCATTACTGTCAATGACCAACTCCTAGTTGACTCTGAATAGCTGGCTTGGCCATTTCTTTGGACAGCTAAGAATCACCCCATACTCATATCAAACTGGAAGAACATAGGCCAAAGACAAATTAGATTTCCTTCTTTAAATGGGTGACAGAGATAGTGATAAAACAGACTAAAGAAAAGCTGATGCAAGAAGCAAAATGTAAAGAAGTGTGCCAAGGCATCCCTTAAATATTCTAGATTTTCACAAAACCTCCTTAAATTGAATTCATTTGCCTAATCTGAGGATTATATCAGAAAAGTTCACACCTTTTGGTTGTCTCAAACTCCAAACACCCAATTTTTCTGAAAGGCCCCCATCCTAGCAAGTCAACGCAGCATTAATTTCTAGTTACGTCCTGCTGCACTTCTGCTATCTTGTACCTCAATTGCTCTGTAACAAATGGTCCCATACTGGCCCAGATAAGCGTACTATATTTATTTTCCCTCCAAAAAACTCTCTCCAGGCCTCTGCCCTCAATGTTTATATTATTGAGAAGGGATGTTTTGCTTATAGATGCTTTAATGATTTTAATTTGTCTTTGACTTGTTTGTGTTCAATTTAACTTCATGATGAGGACACATTTAACCTGAAAATCCATTTTGGGAACTTAGTTTACGCAACAGGTGGTTGATGCAAAACAAGAACTTGTATAAATCCACAATGAGGGGAACATGTAGAACAACAATCGGATATAAAGTTACACCTATATATATATAGCACCTTCAATGTAGCAAAACATCCCAAGGCAAGGGACAAAATTTGAGTGATAAAATGATATTATGACAGGTGAACAATTGCTTGTAGAAAGAGCAACATTATAAAGAATATTTTAAAGGAGAAGTGAGCAATAGAGAAGCAGGGATGCTCAGGCAGTGAATTCCAGAACTTAAAACAGCTGAAGGCACGTTAGCCAAAAGTGAAGCGATGAAAATCAGGAATGTGCAAGGAGCCAGAATTGTAGAGCTGGCAGAGTTTACTGAGAGAAGGGTTCACTTAATTCAATCACTAAATCTTACCTCTGTCCAACGCTGTACAAATAATTAACATGCTAATGTGCCCCAAATCAATGGGCAATTTACTTAAAAATAAACTTAATCTCCCCCTTTGGTATTGTATTTTTTTCTGCTCAGTGCCTCCACTGTTTGTAGTTATCTCTATAATCAAGTCTGACAGCTGACTGACACTGGGTCCTGGTCAAGCAATGCATCGATTTTTAAAAACCTCATTCTTGTTTTAAAATCCTTGTCCCTCCCAAACTCTGTAATCTCCAGCTCCATAACCCTTATCTGCACGCTTCTAATTCTGGCCTCTTGTATGTCTCCAATTTAATTGATCTGCCCATTGGTGGCCATACCTTCAGCTGGCTTGCTCCAAATGGTGGAATGCCTTCTTTACGTATATCTCCACTTCTTTGCTTTAAGACTCTTCATAAAGCTGTTTGACCAAGCTTTTGGTTATCTGACCTAAAATCTCCTTTCATGTTTCAATATCATACTTTGCTTTTATAATGCTCCGTGATGTGCTTTGGATGTTTTATTATGTTGAAGGTACTACATAAAATAAGTTGTTGCTTCTTGTTGCCATCAGAAACTACAATTTGATTAATGCCTTCCTTTCCTGAACAAAGATTGACCAGGACAGCCACTAACCAATAATTCACAAATACACCATCCCTTTGCTGCACATAAATCTCAAATAAAAGGAACATTTCATTCTCCTTCCATTGTGAATGTTATTGGCAACATCTGGTTTGAGATAATAATATCCCTTGTGTTTCAGGCTGTGCTGGAAATTGGTACGAATGTATAACCTTAACACACATTACAAATGCCTAGAGATTGTGATCATGCTTTTAAGTTTTGTTTCTGCATCCAATTAAAAATAACTCTTTACCTAAGTTTTTCAGCAGAAAAATATGGACAAAACAAGCTTCAAATGTGACAAGATTATGGAATTCAATAAAGTTAATAAAATTACATGTTATCATTCAAAAAACCTATTTCAAAGGGGAATCTTTATTTTTATAAGTACAAAGCATTTCCTCATGGTACCCCAAAGTGCTTTGCAGCTAATGAAGCTGCTTTAAAGTGTGGACATTGTTGAAATGGAGGAAATAGTGGCAACCAATTTGCACATAGTAAACTCCCACAAATATCAATGAGATAAATGATTAGGTGATTGGTTTTTTATGTTGTTGGTTGAAGATAAATGTTGGTACCAAGAACCATGAGAACATTGTTTCTCCTTTTTGAATAAAACACTGGGATCAACATATAGGTCCCTTGATTTAATATTCAATAAATGATGTCTACAAACTGTGCAACACTTCTTGTGCAACAATATTGCATGGTACTGTTTCTGGATTATGTGCTCATGACTTGACAAAGGGCCATAACCTTTTGACCTCACACATTATCACATCCTTTGGTTATTCCAAACTGATATGCATACAATGAGTTACATTTGAAGTGCTAAAAGTAGGTATTGATGTCCCTGCAGCATTGCATAATCTTGTAACAGATAGATGATTGACTTTGGGGTTGATTTTCAAATCAGTACCAATTTGTTCATAGCTCCTGACCCCACAACTTTTCCATTACTAAAGACTGCCTACTTTAATTTCCATGTCTGCCACTGGCCCTTACATAACCCATCTGATGCTGAAGCTCTTGAGTAAACTCTTTTCACTTCCAGGCTTGACAATTCCAAGAAAACAAAATTACAATTCCAATGCCGCTCAAGGTAGCCGCTTATCTCAGACTCACACAAATGTTATTTTGTTTTCACCAGCTTTCTAATTGAACATTTCACCTTGTGCAATTTTCCTGTCATCTTCTCATAATCCTACACCACCCATTATTTCCTTCAGCAGACTTAAAGTTTAACAAGTCTAAGAATAATCTAATTCTCTTTTTAATAGTTCAATTTAACTGTGTCCATCACACTTCAGATAGTGCATTCCAATTTCTCTCCATAGGCCTCTGGCCAGCTGATACTCTTATACTGTATCATATCCAAACCAAATCCATTAACTGGCTCCCAGGCCTCCATTGTTTCCAATTTATAGATTTCATCCGAGACAACAAGGTGCAGAGCTGGACGAACACAACAGGCCAAGCAGCATCATAGGAGCAGAAAGGCTGATGTTTCGGGCTTAGACCCTTCATCTGATGAAGGGTGTAGGCCTGAAACGTCAGCCTTTCTGCTTCTATGATGCTGCTTGGCCTGCTGTGTTTGTCCAGCTCTGCACCTTGTTGTCTCGGATTCTCCAGCATCTGCAGTTCCTACTATCTATAGATTTCATCCTCCTGGTGAAATGTCTTTGTGAACTTTTGCCTCCACATCTCTGTAACCTCCTCTAAGTGGACACCTCCAAAATCTCAGGTTCCAAACTGCAAACTTGTGGGAACAAAAACAGAAGTTGCTGGAAAAGCTCAGTAGGTCTGGCAGCATCTATGAAGAAAAAAATCAGAGTTAACGTTTCAGGTCCGGTGACCCTTCTTTAGAACAGAGGGTACTGCTTGTGGGCACTGTTTATCTTCCTTGTGCTCTACCATTGACAGTTGTGCTTTCAGCTGCCCAAACCTCTGTTACAAAGTTGGGTAGAGAACTTGTGGATGAGGAGGCAGGAAATTAGCATTCAGTGTTTGTAAAATGCTAGGGGGGAAAGCATTGTGTGGTCTGTTTAAAAGATGTTGTGCTTTTTCTGTGTTTAGAGATTTAAAACAGATGTCTGTAAGCAGCAGCTTGAAAGTTTGCAAGTACACAGAGAGCACCCGAATTGAAAGGGCTGTACAGTTAGCAGGCCAAGCAGCAGTTTTCACCAAGACAACAAGCTTTTCAATTTAACCAAGCAATTTGAACCACGCACTTAGATACCAAAAACCAATTAAATTTAAATCTGAAGGTTTTGACAACATAGGACCAATCCTAATGTAAGAAATATTGATATGTCATCAAGGGTATATAAGAAGGGGCAGTTGGACAAAATCCCAGAGCTAACTGCCATTGGCCAGAGTTAACAGTCCTTCGCTCTCAAGAGAGAATCGCTGGCTCTCAAAGCCTCCTCTTTGTCTTAGAGAAAGCATCATCCAATACCAATACTTCCGACAGCACAACTAGTTAAATTCCTGACAGAGGAATCAACGGAAAAGGCACAGAGTATGCCGGAAGACATGTCACCTGGCTATAATTTCGAGAGACTAAATGCTATTTTTTAATATATTTTTAATATATTTTATATAAGTTTTATATGAGTGTGACTTGTATTTATTGGAACAGCACACCATTAGAAAATTACTTTATTCAGGAATGGTTAGAAGGGGTTTATTCGATTTGTTAATAGTTTAATTAATTTGTTCACTGATAAAGTTAGATAAATAAATTGTTACTTGTTGATTTTAAAGTGAGTATCAGGGATTTATTTTATTTAACCACTAAAAGTTGCTGAAAGGTTACGCCACTTTTCACAGTCCTTTTACAGATTATATGGTGAGGTTTCGGTTTTAGTTCTCAGAGGTAGGGGTCAACCTCTGCTTTATGACACCACACCTAGGATTTCCCTCCCTAAACCTCTCCATTTCTCTCTCTTATCATCATTCTTAGAACCAACATTTTTGACCAAGCTTTTGATCAGCTGTCCCAGTAGCTCATTCCACATTTGGGTGTCCAATTTGGTATGATGATGTCCTTGTGAAATGCCTTTGAGCATTTCTCTACGATAAAGACAATAAACAAAAATGCCAATGGTTATTGTTGTCATGGTATTGATATAATATTAAGAGAATAACCCTTTGAAGTCAGATTTGCAATTACTTTTCTCATGCATTTTACTTTTCCAAACAAGTATCTAATTCCCTCTAAATAAGCTCCTCCTCCTGAGAGTATTATTCTGTAGAGATGATATCACAATCTGTCACAGTTTACAGTCTGTTACTTCATGACACTTTACACTGGCTCACACCAGGATGTCCCCCATTGCTGGTGTGAATACAAGGATTGGCAGTGTGGAGCAGCAAACATCACCAATGCCAACACCATTCAATGAAGTTCCACTTTTATGTATGAAGAGGACCAGCTGTAGATTGATTGAATATAAAGTCAACTGGAGCAGCAAGTTAATTAAGTTGACTGCTAACTGACTTGGCACCCAGCAAAGTTCAACTTCAGTTAGTGATAAGAGACTTTAAAAGCAAACATAAAGACTTTTGGAGTGGTGAGTGCCAGCTCGATGGCACAAGGAAATCCCTTTTTGTGTCACTCACGGCTGAGCTGAGGATATTGTGGAGTGACGGCATCACAGTGACCACTGTGAGGTCACAATCTGAGGAGTAGCAGTGAGATTCTTTACTGGAGGGAGGAGAGTGGTGTCAGGTTGTCTGAGGTAACACTGACAACAAAATAGTCATAGTTCATTCTCCAGCTTAGTATAGCTGATCTCAGTTGGGTTGCTACTTTTGCCTTCAGCATACTTGGAGGGAGAAATGTCAGCCACGGTTGTGGAACATGACTGCATTGCAATACTCCAGGCACCCTGGATGGAAAAATCTTTGGGTGAACTTGACAGTTCACAACCACTGTATATTATGAACTAAGCTTCTGAACCTCTGTCCAGTCTGTTACAAAATTCACTTACTTTGACTTCCAACACTATTTCAGCCCATCTACCTCTGAAATCTTTTATCACATTATCTTAACAACTCTTTATTTTCTGAACTAAGGCCCAGTTCTTCTATTTGTAATTCAAATTCACCTTTTTTTAATGGATCACTGAGGCCGTAGCATAACCATTAAATGATAACTTTGCACTTATCCTGTGAGTTGTCCTGTGAAGCATCTTTAATATAGTACAGATGTCCACAGATGCTGCACAAGAACATGACAGACAGAAATTGATGCTGAGCCACGTAAATAGATTTTAAAAATGTGCCAAAAATCTTGGTCAAAAGTTAAGTTTTAAGTAACATGATATCAAGCAGAGAGGCATGGAGGTGTTTAGGGATGGAATTCCCAAAAATAAGGCCTGGAAAACTGAAGGCTGCCAATAGTGAAATGAAAATAATCAAGGATGTGCAATAAATAGAGAATCACTGATGTTTTGGAAAGTTTTTGAGCTGAAGGATGTTACAGAGATAGGAAGGGTGAGGCCAATGAGTGTTTTGAAAACAAGAATGAAAATGTTAACGTTGATGTGTTGCCAAAAACTGGGGCCCATGTAAAATAGTGAGCAAAGAACTGATAGGTGAGCTTTACACAACCACTATATAAACAAAGTTTTGGAGAAATGCAAAGGGTTTGGCAGCATCTGCAGAGACAGAAAAATAGAGTTTTCATTTTGTTTTCAATAGCAAAGCCAATCTGTTTGCCATCATCACCTGTTGGCTTTGAAATTGATTCCGTGTCTATTAAATTCCTTCAAAATGTGAACTTAGTTATGTAAACATTCAAGGTAGGATAGGCTAAGCTGATGAAGGAAATGGGGCAAATAAATATAAAAATAGTTAGGGACAATTTAAACCTTCGAGACTCGAGGTTAAATTTAACAATTTCAAGTTAAAGTTATGCAAGAAATAGAGGGATATGGACCAAGGGCAGGCAGAATTAAACTAATCATAGTTTAAAATTGGTGTCATCTGTGAAGTAGAAAACAGAGTTAACGTTTCGGGTCTGGTAACCCTTCTTCAGTTCTGTTTTCTCCTTCACAGATGCTGCCAGACCTGCTGAGCTTTTCCAGCAACTTTGTTTTTGTTCCTGATTTACAGCATCTGCAGTTCTTTTGGTTTTTAATTTGGTGTCATGTTTGGCTCAACAGCGTGGGTTGAAGGGCCCATTCCTATGCTGTACGGTTCTATGTTCTATCTAAGTCTTACCTTTTCTTTTTAGACAGCAACTGTTGTTGATGATTTAGCTTTTCCCATTTGCACTCTTCTAGGTTCATCTTTTGTTTCTTTACTTGTCCTATTGTCACCTCTTGTGCTTGCACCATGATCCCTTTTGTCAGTTAATTTCTCCTATTTTACACACCACCTCAAAACTTCTTTGTTATTATTTCTCCCCTGCACTTCCCCATTTTCCTACTGTATGCACTTGTTTGAAACCTGTGACATATCTAACAGACATTTTCTGAAGAAGGGTCCTGACCCAAAACATCAGCTTTCCTGCTCCTCTGATGCTGCCTGGCCCGCTGTGTTCCTCCAGCTCTACACTGTGTTATCTCTGACTCCAGCATTGGCAGTTCTTACTATCTCTGATATACCTAACTTAAACCATTTTTGGGAAAGATCATTGACCTGAAATGGTAACTTGGTCTCCCCTTATCAGCATCTGCCTGACTGTGCTTAGTGTTTTCAGCATTGTTTATTTCTATTTGTAACTACTAGGACTATTTACCCTCACTGAAGCAGATGCTTACATAGAACATAATTCCAAATAATTAATTTTAACCAAAATTCTTGAATCACTTTGTTCCCTCCTTAACAATTGTTTGGGCAGTCAACATCAGGAGAGTGTTGAGAATGACACAAAAGGAGCAGAGATGAAAAAGACCACCTATCAAAGTACAGTCAGGTTAAACAACTATTATGAAAGCGCAGTGGCTATGGGCACAGGAATGCTGGAGATCATACAGACAGAAATCAGGGGTAGTTGATGGCAGAGCTGCTCATCTTAAGAGTCAGTGTTTTTTGGGAGAGAAATAGCGGGAGGGAATGCTTGAGAGGAGGCTTGGGGTGGTATTGGCCATAACACCCACAGGGCTGAAGGCCACAGTACACATGCTTACAAAAATAAAACAAAAGGCAAAGGCAAGGACAGTCCCAGACTCCATCTCCTACAGGGTATCCTTGAAATGAAGAACAAAGAGCCCTCAAGGAATCAGGACAAACAGTCCAAGGACAATCCTATCAAATACTGGAGAGTTGGTCACCCTGGACTGCCATTCAACCTCTGGCACCTCCCCAACTGTCTAGTAATTTGTTCCCAATGAACCATACCAGTGTCAGACTGCAAGTTGCTCAGCCTTGGACGCCTCACAACTAAGGCTGCCTTCCTGCTCCTTTCTTTATAGAAATGTGTTTAGTAAACATTGTTTATTTTTCATACTGACAAACATTAAGACAAGGCACATTTCAAACTATAAAATATATTTGCTAAATATGGGGAGAAAGATTGGGCCAGATTTGATTTAATGAGTCGTGATTATGGGAATACAAGGGCACAGGAAATGCATGGCAGGTGACAAAATGGGGTACAATGTCATAGCCCTTCTTATAGAGTCATAGAGATGTACAGCCCAGAAACAGACCCTTCGGTCCAACTCATCCATGCCAACCAGATATCCTAAATAAATCTAGTCCCATTTGCCAGCATTTGGTCCATATCCCCTTAAACCCTTCCTATTCGTATACCCATCCAGATGCCTTTTAAATGTTGAAATTGAACCAGCCTCCACCACTTCTTCTAGCTGCTCATTCCACACATGCACCATTCTCTGTGTGAAAAAGTTGCCCCTTAGATCAAATCAAACAGCAAAAGCAGCTAGCTGTGCAGGTTTACTGCTCTGTTTGAATCACTTCCCACATGGTTACTGCCTTTATCTCTCTTCCTCCTTTTTAAACTGCTGTTGTTTTGATTTTTTCCCAAAGTTCCAAAACAATGCAACAGCTTATAATACAGTAATTATCTGAGGAAGAATTTAAAGGATGTCATAAAAATGGGAAATACCTAGCTCTTGGAGCTTAAATTAATACCCTGGTGTGGCACATGGTTATGGTAGATAAGCAACAGCAAGATAAATTGCAACACACATAGTGGAGGTACTGGTATTGGACTGGGATGGATAAGGCCAAAAGTCATATGTCACCAGGTTATAGTCCAATAGGTTTATTTGAAATCACAAGTTTTCAGAGTGTTGCCCCTTTGTCAGATGGTCAAATATTGGGCTATAACCTAGTGTTGTGTGACTTTGGACCTTGCAACACATGGAAATAGATTTATATTTATGTAAGATCTTCCATAACCTCAGGACATACCAAAGTGCTGTTGATGAAATACTTTTGAAAAATATGCTAAGTATGAGACAAACAGGAAATCTCAAAAACATCTTGAATGGCACTTCTGAGAACACAGCACTCCCTTGGTGCTGCCTTGAAGGCAGTCAAAATATGTGCTTATTTAATTGTACAACATGTTTGTATTGGAGTAAGCGAAGGGTTTATGATGATCCAAAGATACTGGAGCAAACGCGAGTTCCCTGGACCATCAGAAATTTTTGTTCTACTGCAAGTCATCAGCCCATTTTTAAATTGGGTGTGGGGTTAGCTAGGAGGGAAAGTTGGCTGGTGCAAGTTACCTTTGCCGAGTCTTCACCCTCATAGAAGTTTCTTTACAGGGAAGGCCTTTTTCCTAGCCCCAGTTTTCTTTCTTCCCCACTATTTTAAGTGTTGGCCTGCTCACAAATGTCATGATTGCACTCCTGTCTGTACTATCTTACCTTGCTCAAGTCATTCATGTGGAAAGCTAGCAGTGAGAAAATATAGAGTTTACGCTAACTGTTCACTTACACCTGTAACCCACTCTTGCAATTATGGTAGTCGTCTAACGTTCAGAATGCTGACATATTTTCCTTTCTAAGCATTAGGAGGTGAGGCTAGTTGTAGTCCTACCAATACGAGCTGAGATCTTCAAACTCAACCCAGAATCACAAATCAGTCCTGACTTTCAGAGTCTAGAGATGGATATATTCCCTTTAGGAAGCTGGCTTGCTAGCAGAGATGTTGCAATCAAAACTACTTGGTCAGTTTGCCTTGGGGAGATGTATAAACATACTTCTTTTACCATGGAGTTAAACAATTAAAAACATCATTTTTTATACCCTTGTAAACTATAAACTGTAAAACAAAATCCTTTGCAGGGCACTTCTAATAATAGGTAGTAGTTTAAAAGATTAGAATGTAATTATGACTTGAAATAATAATAATGGCGTTTTAAACTGTGGGCCAGAACAACCAGGAAGGAGGAAGTAGGGAAAAGAACTACAGATCCCAACAAGTTCCGCGGCGGTACCGCGCAAAGTTAGTCGGGAGTGGCGAGACATGACCAATCGGAGAGGGTGTTAGTCGATAGCGCTGTGGCGAGTTGCTCCAATGGGGGTTGTGGATGTTGACAGGAAGGTCACTGGTGGGAGTGCTCCATGTGAGGCTGGCGGACATGCGAGCCGGTGCCTGACGTCAGCGGGAGCGAGGTGGGGGCGAGCAGGCGGCGGACCGAGGGAGCCGGGGAGTCGGTGTGTGTGTGTGTGTGTGTGCGCGCGCGCGCGGGAGGAGGGGAACGTGCGGCGCGCGGTGCTGTGTGAGCGCGCCCGAGGACGAGCGTGTGTGCGCTTCTCTCTCTTTCTCTCTTTCTCTTTCTGTCTCTCTCAGTCTGTCTCAGTTAGTCGCTGTGTCTCTGCCTCGTCCTCGCCCGCCGAGAGCAGCAGCAGCAGCAGCACAACGAGAAGAAAATGGCCGACGACCCGACCGCAGCCGACAGGAACGTGGAGATCTGGAAGATCAAGAAGCTCATCAAGAGCCTGGAGGCCGCCAGAGGGTGAGCAAACATTCATCCATCTCTCCCTCGATCCCAAGGCACTTCAGTCCCCACTCCCTCAATCCCCATCCTTGTCCCTCCCTCAGAGGGGTGAAGCATGGACCAGGCACAGGCAGCGAGGGCCTTCACCTTCACGTCGAGCTGCCTTAGAATAGGCTTGAATGAGTGGATGTACAGGGGCCACCACTTCGTGGCAATTTAATTCCAGACCCGACTTCTGTTAATAGTCTACATTTTCACTTCTACGTATCACGCCTTTATTTATGTTCCTCTCTGTAATGGTGTTTTTAAGCGAACATTTGAGCAAAGTTCAAGTCTTAGACTATTCAACCCATGTGTAGGGTTTTTTTTTGTGTGTAGAATTATGTAAAATTCTTCCTTAGCAAGAATGTGTGTTCATATGTGTATATACACATACTTACTTCCACACACACGTACCTATACATGTGAGATTCAAGCTGAAATGTCAGGGCAGAAATCAGGAAATGTTCCCTAGATATTGATGACAGCCAGTGCAGGGAATCATCTCTCTTGTGAAATGTTAAGCATTGTAGCTTGGACAGCCTGAAACTGTATTGAGACGGTTAGCTTTAGTTAATCATCTACCTTCAACAGAACAAAGTGACAGTCCTACCCTTGATTTTCTTATAAAGGAAATGATCAGGAACACTTGCTGATCATGGTTTGTTATCAGCTGGCCCTAAAGACAGTTCTTGCAACCCTAAGGAATGGTATCGCGAGCTGCAATGCAATTTGTACCATGATATGTCCATAAAGTGGTGCAGGTGTAATGGAACGCTGATGAATTTTCACTTTTTTTTCCTAGGATTATGTTTCTTCAGTTTTAATCTTGTGTATGATACTGTTTGACTTCTGATTTTAAAAGGAATAGGACTAACGACAGAGGATGCAGTTCACTTAATAATTCTGTTATCCTGGACGAGCTTATACTGTTTACTAAACTTTTGTTTGCTATATATTCTCTTGTAACCAAGATTGTAAGGCATAAAGATGTGAAAGTCTGTTCTGAACTCGAGGCCATGGCAGATTGCCAGTTCGTTGCAAGCAGTGGGGACCAAAACATTGGGTAAAGATAAGTGCCCTAAATAGCAAAGAAGATACTTGCACTCAGTCTGCTTTTCAGGATTCAGTACGATTGATGCAAACACTTCTGTATCTGTTCTAATCGGATTATTGTCGTTTTCCTTGCAGAGATCAACTGGATTCGGGTTTTAGGCTAAAGTGAATTTTGAAGTCCCAGTAGATATGGTAACAATTACTTAATGTACTGACCATGAACAACCTTTCTAATTTATAATGGACACAAGCAAGAAGAAATTATTCTCATGTAAAATTTAACACAGCAGCACTAATTTTTGTCCTTAGGTGGTGATTCAGCCATTTAGGGCATCACAACCATCATACTCTTGTTGGAAAATAGGGGTTATTTAGCTATGTTAGCAGGTTTGCAATATAGAATGATGCCAGCAGCAGGAGTTCTGTTCCCACACCGGCTGAGGTTCCCATGAAGGACTCTGATTCTGAACCTCTCCCCTTGCCTGAGACCTAGTGACCCTCAGGTTAAACTACCACCATAGGTCTCTCTCTGATGTGGGTGCAGTCCTGTGGTCTCTGGTGAGACAAAGATGATTTTACCTTTTACTCTTAGCTGCCATCCTCATGTGTGCATTTTCTTGTAGTGGCAGAACTGTGTTTAGCTTGTCTTCCTGTCTGCATTGATTAAGATCAGATAACTGGGCTTGGTTTAGGAATTGAGCTGGGAAACCTTTCATTAATATATCTTGCAGTGCTGTTAGAGAGTGAAACTTATGCTTGGGAGTACTATCATTTGTTTGGGGTGACAAATCTCATGAGCTTTTCTACGTATTGAAAATACTAGGTATTTTTTCCTACAAAATGAAGAATATGTCGGTCCAAGTGATATTTGTTTTCTTACTTGTACTTTCTTAATTTCCTGCTACAAAGCATTTCTGAGCTGTTCTGCTGGGTTTGTTAATAGATGTAGACTGTCCTTGTGGAGTTAACTATTGCTGTATCCAATTACTGTGAACTTACCATCCACAAAGCAAATGGTACTCGTAGTGTATACCCAAAACATCAAAGTACAACTTGGAGGAAGTAAATTGTGTAGTGATCAGTTTAAACTAAACTTAAATGCTGCTCCCTATTTTGGTCAGCAAGACACGGGGTGGTGAAATCTCAGATGTGTTCTGAAATATCAGCAAAAAAAAAATCTGCTTTGATGGGGTTGGGAGGATTGTGAAAATCTTGGGCTTCTCAATCCTCAAATGGAGGTGACCTTTGTACACAATTCACAGCACCGAAACTGGCCATTAAATCTAACTGTTTAATGCTGGTGTTTCTAATCTATGCAAGTTTCTTTCCCCCTATAATTAACTCTTTCCATCTTGTTCCTGCTCAAATTATATTAGTCAAAAAATGCCTCTAGACTGATCAGCATCAGAGGTTTGCATCTTGATCTTCCTCCAGATCTTAGAAGAATATCTTGGTCATGGAATGGTACAGAAATAGTAAATGTCAACACTTAATTCAGGATAAGATAGTCAGAGTAGGGGATGCAGACCTCAAGAATAAATTTATCATTTTGTACAGAAATTCATTATGTGGAAAGAGTTGGATAAGTTAAGGGGAATACTAGAAATGCAATGTTATTCAGATAGAGAAACATTGCAGAATTCTGTGGTACAGAGGGATCTGCATGTTGATGTGAGAGATAGTAGGAACTGCAGGTGCTGGAGAATCCGAGACAACAAAGTGCAGGGCTGGATGAACACAGCAGGCCAAGCAGCATCATAGGAGCAGAAATGCTGA
>NC_063343.1:12090966-12191085 GCF_021869965.1 Rhincodon typus
CCCTTCATCAGAAAAGGGTTTTCTGATGAAGGGTCTAGGCCCGAAACGTCAGCATTTCTGCTCCTATGATGCTGCTTGGCCTGCTGTGTTCATCCAGCCCTGCACTTTGTTGTCTTGCATGTTGATGTGTGTTAGTCTCAAAACATTAGCATGTAAGCACAGGAAGTAATCAGAAGGTGAATGGAATGTTGACCTTCATTGGAGGGAGTGCAGAAAAGATTTGCTAGAATGGTTCCAGGATGACGAACGTCAGGAATGAAGGTAGATTGGAGAAGTTAGAAAAACAGTTAATATTTTGAGTCCAATATGACACTTCAACTCAACTTGAACGTTAACTCTGTTTCTTTCTCCACCGATGCTGCCACACCTATTTCTGCTGTACATTGCTTTTGTCAGATATCCAGTATCTGCAGTATTTTGACTTTGTTGAAGTTAGGACTGTTTTTCTTGGAGGAGAGGAGACTGAGAGTTATTCAGTAGAAGTCGATAGTCAAAATTATGAGAATGTGAACAGAGTAGAGAGCTGTTCCAACTTGTGAAAGGATCAAGAATGAGGTCATGGATTTCAAGTAAAATAAAACAAAACTGCAGATGCTGGAAATCTGAAACAAAACCAGAAATTGTTGGAGAAACTCAACAGGTTTGGCAGCATTTGTGGAGGGAAAGCAGAGTTAACATTTTGAGCCTGGTGACTCGTCAACAGAAATCACAACACCAGTTTTGAGTCTGGTGACTCTTCATCAGAACGTTAACTTCTTTTTCTCTCCATAGATGCAGACAAAACTGCTGAATTTCTCCAATAATTTCTGTTTTTGTCATGGATGTCAAGTACTTGGCAAAAGGAGCAAAGACGATGTGTGGAAAAACTTGTTGATACAGAAAGTGGTTCAATTCACAAGTGTGGTGGAGGTGGGTTCAATCAAACCATTCAAAAGAGAGCTTGAGAGTACCGGAGTACTTAAGGAGGGGCTTATGTGCACTGAAGACAGTTCGGAGAAGGCTAATTCCCTGGAATGAAGGGATTGCCTTAGGAGGGAAGTTTGTGGAGGTTGGGCCATACTCATTGCACTTTAAAAGAATGAGAGGCGATCTTGTTGAAAATTTAAAAAAATTTTCAAGGGGCTTGACTGGAGTGTATTTCTCCTTGTATGAGAATGTAGATCTAAGTGACACAGTTTAGAAATAAAGGCTTTCCTTTGTATGACAGATGAGGTATTTCTTTTCTCTGAAGGATGTTAATCCTTAGGATTCTCTATGCTCGAGAGCAGTGGACGTTGGGCTATTGAATATATTCAAGGCAGAGTTAAACAGATTTGGGATCTCCAAAAGAGTTGAGGGTTACTGGGGGACAGGCAGGAAAGTGGAGTTAAGACCAGCAGGAAAAAACCCTGCTCTTGTTGAATGGCTGAGCAGATGTAGGAGCTGAATTGCCATAACCTTTTTGTTTAGAATTTTATAAAACCCAGAATTATCACATCAACAGTGGTTGTTGTGTAGGTCAGGTTAATTAATGACGGTAGGTTGTTTAGACATGGCAACATTGCAGTCAACTGTAGTCCATTCCCCTGCTGATATCCACACATAAAGTTGTTAGGAGTGAAATTCGGGATTGTTGATTCTGTTCCTGACTCCCCACCCTGCTAATTTTGTGTGTGGATTTTCTTCTAGGATTCTGTAGTGGTAACTCACCTCTGTCTCTGCAGTGGCATCAGACAAGAGAAGGAACATAGTGATGTCTTATATTCTTAGAGCCTTTCTTGTCTCCTGCCTGTCATCACCTTCCTTGAAGGTGTTAGTTCTCGTTCAGTTGTAAGTACTATGCTCAACCCTTAAGATCATGAGTTCATAATCCCACTCTGGGATCTGGGCATGTTATTAGAAGTTCTGAGGAAGGGTTACCGGACCCAAAATATTAATTCTCATTTTTTCTTCACAGATGCTGCCAGACCTGTTGAGCTTTTCCAGCAACATCTGTTTTTGTTCCTGATTTACAGCATCTGAAGTTCTTTTGGTTTTTATGTTGTTAGAAGTGCCCCTTTGCTCATGAGATGTTAAGCAGAGGCCTCGTTTACCCCCTCTGGTGGATGTAATAGATCTCATGGCATGCTTAGAAGGCAGGCTTGTTCTAGTATCCTGACTAGTATTTATCTATCAAGCAAAATAATTTATTTAGTTGTTAATCTCATTGCTTCTTTTGGGACCTTAGTGTCTGCAGATTGGGTGCTACATTTTCTTGTGAGATGAACTATAATTTAGAAAGTGCTTAATTTTTTTATATTGTGCTTTAGAACATCACAAAGGACTCTTTTATAAAACGCTAATTCTTTCTCTGGTAGGAAGTGTGCTTGTTTACCGGCAGCATGGCACGGATGGAGTACTATGTATGACAAAAAGTATAGATGTTGTGATGATTTGGGATTCTGTTGTGGGTGATTTGGAATTCCTGAGGTACTCGTTCATTTGCTGCTTCACTATCTCATTTACAGATGTGAATGCTGTGGGTTTTGCAAGTCTAGCTGAGGCTTGCTGAAATTCGTAATTGAAACTGTGGCTGATATCATTGGGTTAGTTTCTTCCCGTCGTCCCGACAGCATGAACAGCCATGTGACTGGTATGTAGAGTGATGTTTACTGCAGCTCCAGCAAGATCTTAGAGTTATTCTCATCACTACAGAGGATATGTTTGAATTGGCTACAAGAAATCCCATCTAATTGTGGACATGTTTAAATCTCTGACACTGGAATTCAAAGCATAGTGTTCTTATGGATTGTGTGTATGCGTCTAGCCACCTTTACTATAGATTTCTCTACACCTTGCCCCTGAGCCATGGATAAGGCTGTGATGCATTGAATGCATTACTTGGCAGCAATGTGCTAGGATAAAGTCATTCAAGTTTCCCAGAATCTGGGATTTACCCTGTCAGTCATTGTTGTAATCTTTTCACTCACTTCAGATGTGATCATCACTTGATGAGAGCTGTCCTCTGACCGCTTTCTTCTCGCCTTCCAGGATCCACCCCTGCTTGCACCTGACTTTTTTTCCGTGATAGTTGATAATTGAATTGTTGGATGGCAGCCTGATGATTTAACGTGTGGGACTTTAAGTTCCTCTTTCCTAAGGAACTTGATGGGATTGTCATGTTTCCTCTCTGTTCCCCCTACCCCGCCATGCTTGTTAGTCATGATTTCCCACACACAAAGCCATATTGACTATCCCTAATCAGGCCTTGCCTTTCCAAATACATGCAAATCCTTTCCCTTCGAATTTGTTCCAACAGTTTAGCCAGCACTGATGTCAGGCTCACTAGTCTCTAGTTCCCAGGCTTTTTCTTGCTACCTTTCTTAAATAATGGCATCATTAGCCAACCTCCAATCTTCCGGCACCTCACCTGTGTCTATTGATGATACAAATATCTTAGCGAGGGGCTCAGCAATCATTTCTATACCTCCCACTAAGTTGTGAGGTAGACTTATACTCTTCTAGGGATTCACTCAATTCCAATTGTCTCTACCTGATAAAAGACTCCTTTTTTTTTTCTTGACCAGAGCCCCAATTTCTCTAGTCATTCAGCAGTCCCTATACCTAGCAGCCTTGTCCTTCACACTAACAGGAACACACTGTCTCTGGACTCTTGTTATCTCATTTTTGAAGGCCTCCCACTTTTGGTAATATATTTTGCCATTTTTCCATGGCTTAAATCAGAATGGTATTCAGGGAGCACCTGTGTATGTAGTAACTGTGGTGCATGAGCATGATACAAAGTTATGGCAACATGGATGAACTAAATAGTCTCTTGTGACTATATGACTTTTACAAAGTCAGGAGTGGAGCTGTCCTCTTGGGAATCACAACATCACAACTGTGTTCTTCTTGGGATGACATTGTAGCCAATTGGTGAATGTCTGTTCATTCTGCTTCATCAACTTTACTTTAGAGAGGATTTGTTTCAGTGTATTTAAGAACAAACGTCCTTTTTTTTCTGAAGCTCATTCTCAAATTGTAATATGTGGAATCATTAAATATGCAGGACACAGCAAAAGCACAAGGACTACCTCTTCACTCAAAATCCTGGTGAAGCATATGCCAGCATTTCAAAATGTACAGTTGATGCAAACTGTAAATCTGAGCCTTCTGCTCTTTCTTGGGTGAGATATTCATTAAGCATCATCCTTTTGTCATTCTCAACCCACTTCTGAAAATAGGTTACTGTGCATTTCTTGAACTTTCATTATTCTGTAAAGCTTATGCTTGGAATGAATCTTTTGGCCAACATAAATTTGTCTTGTTATATAGCCTGGTCACAGGCTTCATTAAATTAATTGCTGCTCACCTAATTTGTCTACAAAAACTATTTCTAGAATGGAGTTCAAAAAATTATTTTTGTGCCAGCAGTGACTGTGTTGTTTATAATTCAGTGAAGAGACTACAACCTACTTCACGGTTGTCACCTTCTGAACAGGCAAGTTTCTTTTAAGGCATTGCCTTTATCGCACTGTGTGCTCATGGTCTTGCCGTTGCCAAAGAATTGTTGTCTCCCCTTCCCAGTTGCATAATAATTAATGGTATAATTTCATTTTTAAAAGGTTTTCCTCCCTTCACTGGTTGTGAATGTGCTGGAATCTTAGATTCTTGCCTTTCATATATTTAGTTTGTGACACGTGGTGGGATCCTGCCTTGAGGGCCACGATAAATGAGACTGGTGGTTGATTGTACTTGGACGAATAAACTGTCTTTTGCCCATATCCGTGCCCATTTAATTAACATTCTTAAATAAGTTTTAAAATAACTTTTTCAAAATATTCATGCTGCATTACCATTTTCACACAGTGTTTATTTTCCGAACTCACTGGCATTAATTCTTCATTTGTTACTTTGGGTTTCTTGAACAAAGAAGTAGTTGCAGGGCAGTGATTATATTTGGAATACCACAGGTGAGCCTAACATTGACAACATACATGTACTTGACAAATAAAGCTACCCGGCAGTCACTAGGAAAGGAAGACAAATTAAGAACTTTCTTTTCAGTAAGGATCCTGATTGATTATAGTGTAGGAAATTCAGCCTACAATTGGTCCACTTACCTTTTCCTTGTAGCCTTGAATTGTTTTGCTTTTTCAGTTTGCATCCAGTTCTCATTTGATAGTTACTATTGCTGCAGCCACCTTTAGATACCTTGATTAAATCTCCCTTTGCTATTTTGGACTAGTATTAGCACACCACAGACTGCAGTTAAATTCTTTTTTCAAACTCAACAGTACGCCACATGATACTCTTGACCTCGGCCGCAAGGGTTTTTCTAGGATCCATTATACATGTGTTAGGTGGCTGATAGAATAACTGCCTGCCAAACCTTGTTATGTTGGCTTCCTCACATGGTAGCGTGCATGCCCTAGATCAGAAGCTCATGAGCCTAAACCTCTCTTGAGGATAAGTATGTGCAATCCAGGCTGATTCTTCTTAGCACACTTGAGGGAGTGGTTCACAGTTGAAGTTACCATCTTGCATGATTAGGTATTAAATTGAGGCATGGTCTGTGACTCAATGGAAACATAAAAACCCATTATAGTGTAACTGTCTTGACCAAAATTTATCTTCCTTCAACATTCCCAAAATGTACTAAGCCATAAGATCCCATTTGAATTGGTTATTATCATCTTGCAGGTGTGTGGATTTGAGCTATGTGTAGATTGTTGGCTCCACTTTATATACTGGCTGGAATTCAGAATCAAATCTTTGGCTCTCGTGCACTTTGATATGATTTGAGAATGAGAAATGTGTCATATAAACACCAAGAATGACACACTTTGGAGTCTGTGGTTTGTCACAGTTGGTATTCCACTCTTGGTTGAATATTTTATCAGCAGCAGGTTCCATATCATCTAATCCTTTTGACTTAAACAGTGGTAGATTCATTTCATGAGACTTTGAAATCCATTGGTGTAGTGTGCATGCTATAAGGCGCTGAAGCTGAATTACTGCCCACAACTTAACCTACTTTGTTCTCTTTTGCAAAATGTAGGTGCAGTTCCTCAATGTAGGTGCAGTTTGAGCAGTGAAGTCATATTGGCAGTAATTTGATTTGGCTGAGGGATGGCAATCATACTAATAACGCAACAAAGTCTGTACTTTGGGCTCCAAATATCTGCTACAAAGACCAATGCATTTTTACCCTGTTTACACCCCTCCTTTTCTGAAGACACTGACTTCATGCAGAAGGTGGAAATGCATCATCAATGGCAAGCTTACTGTATCTTTCAAAATTGCCAATCGTGTTGACAACAGTGTTCAACTGTGGAGGCAGAACCTAATCTTGATGTCAGCACATGTAGGATGTCTATGATGCACATTTGTATTGTCATGGTTTGAGATCCTGGTGTAGTATACTTGAGGAATGGTCTGTGCTTTTATTATTTAGTAATGACAGATGCATTGGATACCCTTAGAATGTATCCAGGGTTGTATGTAATGAACAAGATTTGAATCTTATGTCACAGCCTCATACTGTACATTATTTTGTATGCTTAGTTCCAACATAAAATTTCTGATCCTGTAAGACCTCTATGTCTTCTGACTTGGCTGCAGTTTGTTCATTCCTTCTAGTAGTATTAATAAGTATTAGCAACATGTGTCTTTTTCTAATTCCTGTAACCTGAGGACTGCACTGAATTATTTGAATATGTTTTGATCACACCCTACTACAGTCTTGAACATTAATGCTGTTGATTTCATGTAATAAATTACTTTTTGCTTCATTTATATTGCATAAGAATATAAATAGGAATAAAAATAGGCCATAAGGCCCATCAAGCCTTCTCCAATATTCAATGAATTCATTGCTGAGCTTTTACATCAATATCACTTCCCGGCTTGATCTTCATATTCCTGTCTGTCAATTTGAGGCTTAGATGTGCTTGTGAATGCATCCACAACTTTTTACATAGAGATTGTCAAAGGCTTGCAACTTCTGAGTGAAGATGTTTCTCCTTATCGCAGTGCCAAATGAGATGTTATTTTGGTATTTTGAAGTAGGGTCCCCTCACAGGTATTCATAGGCTGAAAAGACTAGCCTTTCGTCTTCAATCTTGTCAAGCCTTTAACAACTTTGTTTCAATGAAGTAACCTCTTATTTCTGTAAAGTGCATCATATATAGGTCGATTCTACTCAACCTATTCTGTGGCCAGCTCTCTCATGCTAGCAGTCAAGCTGAACCGTCCGACACTCTTTTCAAGACAAGTATGTCCTTTTTTAGGTCAGGAGACCAAAACTTTGCATAATACTTACTTTAATGAGGTCTACCTAAGGTCCTATTCCTTCTCCCTAAACTGCAAGTCAAGACCAACATACTATTTGCTGTAGCTGTGCATTAATTTTCTGTGATTTGTGTACACATGTCCCTGGATTCCTCTAAGTACCAATGCATTGTAGTCATTTAAAAATATTCCTCTAATTTTTTAATTTGTTTGTTCAAGGATTGCTGGCTAGGCCAGCATTTATTGCTCCTCTCTAATTACTATTGTGAAGGTTGTGCTGAACTGCAGTTCATCTTATAAGAACATAAGAACTAGGAGCAGGAGTAGGCCATCTGGCCCCTCGAGCCTGCCCCGCCATTCAACAAGATCATGGCTGATCTTTTTGAGACTCGGCTCCACTTACCCGCCCGCTCACCATAACCCATAATTCCTCTATGTAAGTAGACCCACAGTGCTGTTTAAGAAAGGAGTTTAAGGATTTTGATCAAGCAACCCATTGTGATTGAAAAGTGTCATAATTCCAAATGTAAATTGTGGTTGGTTTGGGAGGGGAACTTGAAGGTGATATTGTTCCCCTGAGTCTGCTTGCCTTGTCTGTCTAGGTGGTAGAAATTGTGGATTTAGAGAGTCCTGTCAAAGGAACCTTGAATTGCTGTACTGAATTGTGAAAGTGGTACATGCTGCTGCCAATGTGTATCAGTGGTGGACAGGGTGTAAATGAAATGGGCTCCTTTGTCCTAGTAAACAACAGTTGAGCTTCTTGAACTTTATTGAAACTGCACTCATTGAGCCAAGTGAAGACTCTCCCAGTACACACCTAATTTGAGCCTTCTGGATGGCATTTAGGGATTGGGGAGTTAGGTGAGTTACTGTCTGAAGAATTCCCAACCCCCTGACCTCCTTATTGGCTGGTCCCGTTCACTTTCTGGTCAATGTCGTTGCATGATGTTGATTATGCGGGGGTGGGGGGCAGGGAGCGAGGTTGGGATTCAGGGAAAATGCAATTGGATGTTAAGAAAAAAAGATTTGAATCTCTTATTGGAGATAATCATTGTTACTTGCTGCTGGTTAGACCAAGCCTGGGTGTTGTCCATGTCTTGTTGCATATAGATATAGACTGCGTCAATATCTGTGTGTGAGTAGCGCTGAACATTGTGCGGTCGTCAGTGGACACCCACACTTTTGATCTTAAATTGAGGGAAGATTGTGAATGAAGCACCCAAAGGTGTTCAGGCTTAGGACACTAGCTTGAGGAACTCCTGCTGTGGTATTCTGGAAATTAGATGTCTGACCTTCAGCAACTGCACCTATCTTCCCTCGTGTTAGGTATGTATTCTCCAATCAGAGGAGAGATTTCCCTCTGATTCCCTTTGACTAGTTTTACTTGGGTTCGTTAATGCCACATTCAGTCAGCGTTGCCCTGATGTCAACGGTATTGACTGTCTCCTCATATCCTGAGTTCTGCTTTGTTTTATCCAATTTTGAAACAAGGCTGTATTGAGGTAAGAAGTTGAGTTGGACTGGGGAATCCCAAAAGGCATTAATGAGCAAGTTGTTCTTGCATAGTGCCACAAGGTAATATAATCAACGATACTTTCTATCATTTTGATGACCTAGAGTGTATTGATAATGCAGTAACTTGGCTAGCTTTGATTTGTTCTCGTAGAAAAGACATACCTGGGCAACAGATTACCAGATAAGATCAATTAGTGTCCATTGTGGGCACAAATAGCCTGAAGCTCAATGGTGGGATCATGATCCAAGGGAAGATAGGATGTGTCCAAGAACAGGCACTCAGCCTCCACAATGTAGAGGTTAGTACATTAGACGACAACAGCACCACCCTTGTTGACTCAGCTATAAAGTTAGAGCTGAGAGCATAGAGTGCAGTCAGTTCAGAGGGAGGGAGGTTGAATGGGTGAGGGTGGCAGACAAATTAAGGCAACTGATGTTGCATTTACCGTTCTCAATGAACAGATCAAGTGCAGGTTAAAAAGCCATTAGGAGGAGCTTAGGTGGAGTGAGAGTGTTGGAGGTGAGTGAACGGGTCTGTGGAGTTGGAGGGAGAATCCTTGTCCAAAAAAATGGGTGCAAAGAATTCAACATCATGTCGTGCACAAAATCCATCGTGATGGAGGTGCAAAACATTCAGTTATCAGAAGTGATAATAAAAACCTGACACTTTAGGGTTGGGAGAAGAGATGGAGACAGGGAAGGAAGGTTCCAGAGTGGCCTGAGGTAACCTCTGAGTTGTTGCAGCTTGCGTTCCTTAATGCCTGAAAGGAAGAGAAGAAATTTCTTGTTGGAACATTGAACAAGCTGGAGAATGAAGTGGAACTGGAGGCCAGGGCAGCCCTGAGCTTCACTCTAGTAAGCCTGAGAGAGATGTTGGCCAGGGCACACAGTTGTGTTGAAGTGGCAAGCAACAGAAAGTTCAGGTCATTTTTGCAGACGGAACGTAGGTGGTCTGCAAAGTGATTGCCCATTCTGCGTTTTGTCTCCCCAGTGTAAAGTAGACCACGTTGTGAGCAGCGAGTACAGTAGACTAGATAGTGTGAAGTGTAGGTAGATTGTTGCTTCATCTAAAAGGTGTGCCTGGAGCCTTGCATAGTGAGGAAGGAGGAGGAGAAAGAACAGGTGTTGCACCTTCTGCGATTGCATGGGAAGGTGCCATGGGGGTGTGGGGAGGCGTTGGCAGTGGAGAAGGAAATGGTTCCTTCAGAATGCTGACAAGGGAGAGGAGGAGACTATGTCTTGTGGTGACATCCTGCAGGAGGTGACGTAAATGGTGGCTAATGCTCTGGGAAGGGGGCCTGGTCCAAGAGGAATGATTGCTGATTTGCCAACTAAGACTACGATGGGTCTCTGGAGCCGGAGGCAGCCTTTTTGCCATCAGCCCATTGAATCAAGAGGGTTCTGGGGAGATGGGGGGTACTTCGGGAGACAAAGATGCCACAAGGTGTGTGAGAGAGAGACTATGCAGCTGTCAGGAGTTTGGGAAAAGGCTGCAAGGTTGGTAGGAACAGTCTGGTGAGGCTGCAGTGGTGGTAAGAGGAAACAGATGGGGCAGCAAGGATCGTGAAAGAGGAGGCAGGAGGCTGAAAGTGTGGTCAGGAAGGGTTGAAAAGCTGCCAAGACAGGAAACAGGGGAAGCCACAAAGGGAAAAGTTTCAAACATACCAATGAAACCACAGTAAGATAGCTAGGAGCAAGGAAAAGATGAAATCGCCCAAATAATTAATTACTCGCGTGTTAATATGGAGTGTCTAGTTTAAGGCTGTATATGTTCAGTGACTACTGTTTGGGGAAAATGCAGTGGATGCTGTTGGAGTCAATGCTTGGGTAAGTTGTTAAATGGAGATCTGAGGCAAGTTTAAAAAAAAATGAAATCTAGCTTTGTGAATGTGATGGAAATGCGTTAGCTATGACCTCACCAATCTGGCAATTGTGTTTTGAGTGGCTTTTTGTGTGTCATTACTTTGAAAGAAAAATGCTTTTGCTGATAACTTAAGCCAGTTGTCTTGTGCCAACTTAATTACCAGGAAATCAATAGTTTCCTGTGTTTTGTGGCTTTAAAGGATTGCTGATGATTATTGAAGGTATTGATGAATCTTTCTAATTGTGCTCCCGTGAGTCCAAATACCCTATATGTTAACATGTCCTCGAGGCTATGTTGCTATGTGATTACATCACATAATCAGTGAAATAGTGAGACTGAAAAATGAGCCATTGAATATATAAAGTAGCCCTCAAGAGGATTCCTCAGGGATTGGTGTTGAATATGTCCTGCCTTCCACTGTGAATACATTGTCACTTTGCTTGAATGACACCTAGTACAGGATGAGCAAAAATTTCCTCCAAATAATAAGAGGAGGTTCAAAGTTATTGGGTGGAATTTTGTAAGGGTCACTGGCTGGGGAGAGCCCTACATTGCCTTTTTGGAAAAAGACGTATCAAATCTTGTTCACTTGGGCATTTGACGGGCCAGTCGTGGGCAAGACCTTGGGATCAGACTTTCTGCCCGCAAGAGGTGCTGACTGATCAGTAGCCTGCAGCTCTTATAACCAGGGATGTGGAACCTGCTGTCAGACTGACAAACATCCAATCGTCACTGGGTCACAGACCAGAGTAATGATCACAAGGTATAGGAGCAGAAACAGGCCATTCATCCCATTCTATCTGCCCCACCACCGAGTCAGAACATAGCTGGTCTGACAATCTTAAATCCACTTTCCTACCTTCCTATAATCTTTGATCCATTACTGATTAAAAATCTGTCTATCCTAGCTTTGAATACACTTAATGGCCAGCTTCGACAACCCTCAGCAATAAAGAATTCCACAAATTCACTAAGGCTCTTGAGTTGGTTCGCTCGCTGAGCTGGTTTGTTAGTCCGCAGACGTCTCATTACCCAGCAGGGTGGTGGGGCGTCTGCGCGGGCCAGCTCAGCGAGCGAACCAACCACAACAAATTCACTGTCCTCAGAAGAAATTCCTCAGCACTGCCCAAAACAAGATAAAAACTCTGAGATTATACTGTCTAGTTCTGGACACCCTCACAAGAGAAGCAACCTATCGCATCTACCCTATCAAGCTCTCTAACAATCTTATGTTTCAGTTAGGTTTTCTCTGTGTTCTTAAATGCAAGGATTACAAGCCCTCTCCTCATAAGAAGATCCTTCCTTACCCAGAATCAACCAAGTGAATCTGCTCTGGACTGCCTCCAATGCATATCTTCCCTGAGATCAGGGGACTAAAAGATGATCAGAGGATTAGATAGGGTGGACAGTGGGAGCCTTTTTCCTCGGATGGTGATGGCTAGCATGAGGGGACATAGCTTTAAATTGAGGGGTGATAGATATAGGACAGATGTCAGAGGTAGGTTCTTTACTCAGAGTAGTAAGGGCGTGGAATGCCCTGCCTGCAAAAATAGTAGACTCGCCCACTTTAAGGGCATTTAAATGGTCATTGGATAAACATATGGATGATAATGGAATAGTTTAGGTTAGATGGGCTTCAGATTGGTTTCACAGGTCGGCGCAACATCGAGGGCCGAAGGGCCTGTACTGCGCTGTAATGTTCTATGTTCTATGTTCTATAAAACTGTTAACAGTAATCCAGATCTGTTGTCATTAGTATTTTTATAATAGTTTTGCCAAATTTTTCTTTATGCTCCATTTACTTTGAAATAAAGGCCAACAGTCCATTTGCCTTCACTGTTACCTGCTGAATTGTATGCTAGCTTTTTGTAATTCATGCATGAGACCCCCAAATCTACTTGCTGTAGCTTTTTGCAATCCCTATTAGAATAATATTCAAGAATTCTGATCTACCTACCATAATGCATTGTCTCACCTATTTTCCATTTGCCCAGTTTTTGTCCACTTACTCAACCTATATCCCTGTCTTGGTATTTTCAATGTTTACATTCCCATGTATTTTTGTTATTTGCAAACTTGGTGATTCTGCATTCACACAGAATCAGGCATGATTTCCCCTTTATGAAGCCATTTACTTATGCTTGGCTTTTTTTTTGCATCCGTATATAATAGACTCTCAAATTTTCCCAATGACATGTTAAGCTAACTGGCCTATAGTTACCTTTTATTTTGTCTCCTTCCCTTTTGAATAAGGATGTTACATTGGCAGTTTTCCAGTCTCGGGGACTTTTCCCAAATCCAAGGATTCTTGGAAGATTGCTACCAATGCATCCACTGTTTCTGCAGCTATTTCCTAGAATGTAACCCAATGGGGGACTTATTGACCTTTAGCCTAATTAGTTTCTCTTTTCACAAGTGATGGATGTTGTATTTATTTCCTCCTTACTCCTTTAACTCCATGAATATTTTGTCGTTTAGGAATGCTGTAAGTGTCCTATACCATGAAGAGTGATGCAAAGTATTTATTCAACTCTTCTGCCATCTCCTGGTTCCTCATTATTATATCACCAGCCTCATTCTCTAAGGGTTATATGTTCATTTTGACCTCTCTTCTTGCTTATATACTCAAGGAAACTTTTACTGTCTTTTTTTTATATTACTTGTTAGTTTGCCCTTGTAGTTTATTTTCTCCCTTTTTTTGTTGATTGGGAAATATTTAGAAAGCCAACAAAAGACAATCTCTGGTTTGCCACATTATATATCTTTATTTCGTTTCAATCTGATGCTATCATTAACTTCCTTAGTTACTTATGGTTGGGTTATCCCCTCATTAGAATCCTCCTCCATGGCGATGTATCTTTGTTGTGAGCTATTTCCTTAAGTATCTACTGTGAATGTGAAAGGAACCATAGCAAGGGCAAGTGCTGGCTCTCGCATTTGCTTGTTATGCACACACATAGCAAGTCTCTTGCCTGCCACTGGGTTGATAGCAGCAGGATGAGACCTTTACCTGAGCATGAATTGCCTCATTTGGTACAATGTTTTTGCACCACAGACTTAATCACGTTGGAGATGAGTAATGGCAGGGTTTCCACCTGATCAAATGTCACCTCCAACATCAAACTTGAGAGGTCTCAAGATTCTGCCTGTTGTTTTCAGCTCTGAGTTATGTCCCTATTAAGCTGCAGCAATGGAAGGATTGTTCCTTGATAAATACTGCAAATGTTGCACTACTAATAGTTTAAAGGTTCCGTGCATTTAAAATACAGCTCAAAAAGGGAAGATTAGTCCCAGGTGCAAGCTCTGTTCCTTAGCACTTGCCTAGAAACTATCTGAGTCTAAAGCACTGAAACAAAAACAGAAATTCCTGCTGAAACTCAGCAGATCTGGGCATATTTGTGGAAGAAGGCAGTGTTAACATTTTGGGTCCAGTGACCCTTTATCAGAACTGTTAACAACTAGAACAGTGTGCTATTTCAGGTCAGATGTGGATGACACCAGGTTATAGTTCAGGTTTATTTGAATTCACAAGCTTTCATGGTGGCACAGTGGTTAGCACTGCTGCCTCACAGTGCCAGGGATCCGGGTTTGATTCCAGCCTCAGGCGACTGTGTGGAGTTTGCATATTCTTCCCGTGTCTGTGTGGGTTTTCTCCGGATGCTCCGGTTTTCTCCCACAGTTCAAAGATGTGCAGGTTAGTTGGATTGGCTATGCTAAATTGCCCATAGTGTTTAGGGTGGGAAATATAGGGGCGGTGTAAGGGGTGGGATGCTCCTCAGAGGGTCGGTGTGTTCTCAATGGGCCGAATGGCCTCCTTCCACGCTGTAGGGATTCTGTGATTCTATGAAACACTGCCCCTTCATCCAGTGAAGTGAAAGAGAAGCACACAGGTTTAGAATTTATAGACAGAGTTCAAAAGTCATACAAATGGTGTGAGTGGAGTGTTGACAGGCTGAATATTAGGTCTCTGCAGATGATGGAGTGTCAGGCAGTGTGAGTAAGTGTTAACAGCTGAATAACGAGCGAATTAGATGAGGCAGAGAGATAATTACAAAAAATTAAAATAAGGTGGCGCTGGAGACAAACCAAATGACTGGAATAACATGATAGGTGTAGCAGTCACATACAGAGGGTCTAACCAAAGTAATAAGTATTCCAAAACTGTACAAGCTAATTAAGGTATAGAGTTCATAACAATTTATCCAGGCGATAGTGTCAAAACAAGATAGTAAGGAAGAGTTTACAGATACAGAACAGTGTGGTGGGCTCACATGTAACGAGACATGAACCGAAAGCACAGTTGATGGTGTCTTCGTGGGTATGGAACTTGGCTGTCAGTTTCTGCTCGCTGATTTGAAGTTGTTGAGGCTGCCTGGGCGGGCGCTTACCTGAAGATCGGAGGCTGAATGTCCTTTATTGCTGAAGTTTTCCCCAACTGGGTCTGATTGCACAGTGTCCATTCATCCACTGTTGTGGCATTTACATGGTCTTGCCAATTGCACTAAATCTGTTCATCCATTGCCTGTGTGTCCACAGTGATCTACATTGGCCTCCGGTTAAACAGTCTCTCAACTGATATTCTCATTCTTGTTTCCAAATCCTTCCATCACTCCCTTACTATCTCTGTAATCTTTGAGGCCCAAAATCATACTAAATGCTGTGCTCTTCTAACTTTGGCCTCGTTGAGTATTCCTGATTTTGATCACTTTGATCTGGTTATTGTGCCTTCAGCTGTCAAAGGCCCTCATCTCTGCCTTTCTTCCTGTCTTTAGCCCTGTTATCACCTTACATGACTCAGTGTCAGATTTGGTTTGATTAAAC
Source organism: Rhincodon typus (assembly GCF_021869965.1). Taxonomy (NCBI): domain Eukaryota; kingdom Metazoa; phylum Chordata; class Chondrichthyes; order Orectolobiformes; family Rhincodontidae; genus Rhincodon; species Rhincodon typus. The sequence continues at coordinate 12,106,418 of NC_063343.1, forward strand.
TCCTGTGAGCACCTTAGAATGTATGATGTTAGGGGCTGAATACAAAATGTTGACCACTGCTCACTGCTTTATTTGGAATGCTTATCTGGTGGAAAAATATTGCAATTCTGATGGGCGTAATGAATCCTTTGGTACTGTTTTCGAAGAGGAGAAGGAGCATTATCTCTAGTATCTTAATTGACATCAATCACTTGGTCAGCATCACAAAATCATATTACCTGATAATCATCATCATGTTACAACTTGTAGAAGTTCTGTGTGCACGAGTTGCCTGCTGCGTTCTACTATATTTGAACAATCTCATTTTGGCGTGTTCTGGAGTCATGAAAAGTGCTATACAGGTATGAGTATTCCTTTCCAAATCCACAATGCTTTAGGGAGGGAGTTTCAGGATTTTGATTCAGGAATAGTGATATAGCTGCCAGTCAGAGTGACTTGAAGGGTCATTGTTGTGGTGATGTTTCTATGCTTCTGCTGACCCTCAAATGACAGATGATGTGTGTTTGGAAGGTACTGTTGATGTAACCTTAGTGAGTTGCTGCATTGCATGTTTTCAGTGATGGACACTGCTGCTTCTCTGCACCTTTGGCGAAGGAAATGAGTGTTGAAGTTGGCATATGGGCTGTGCATTCTCCTGGGTGATGTTGAGTTGTTTTAGTGTTTGAGCTGCATTCATGCAGGCAAGGGGAAAATGTTCCATTACACTGATGACTTGTGACTTTAAATGGTGAACAGACAGTGGAGAGTAAGGTACGTTACTTGTCATAGGTTGTCATGTTTCCAACCAGTTCTTGTAGCCATATTATTTATATTGCTAGTCCAGTTTGCTTTCTGTTGAATTGTTATTCTTGGATGTTGGGGATTTGGTGATAGTGATGGCACTGAATGTCAAGGTGGCTGGATTCTGCCGCTTGGAGAGGATGATGAATGTTGTCCATTGACACAGGCTGCCTTATTATCTGAGAAATGGAACACAATCATCAATGGATGCCTCCACTTCTGATACTAGAATGGAGGGAAAATTCTATTGATGAAACAATGTGTCTGGACACAGGACATTAACCCAGTGAAGCTGCAGTGAAGTCCCAGCTGACATGATTGAGTTTGAACAATCTTACTGTCTTTCTTTTGTGCCAGATATAACACTAGCTGTTGGACAGGTATTGTTTTGATTCCCATCATCTTGAAATTTGTTAGGGTTCATTGATGCTATACTCTGTGAAATGCTGAAGTCACTTGCGGATTACTCTGGAATGCAGCTGTTTTGTGCTTGTTCAGTTCAATGTTAGAATGGGATTGGGAAATGAGTGATCTGTTAGAACCCAAGTTAAAGTTTTCAGGATATTGACAGGACAGGGGAGATGACAAACTATTTCCACTGGTTGGAGGTTCTAGGACTAGGGGGCTTAGTCTAAAAATTAGAGTGAAGCAGATCTGAGATGACAGGAAGCTCTTCCACATTGCAAAGGATGGTAGAGATTTGGAACTCTCTTCTACCAATGGTAGTTGCTGCTTGATCTGTTATTAATTTTAAATCTGAGATTTTTTTGTTAAGTAAAGGTGGTGAGGGATATTGGCCAAAGGCAGGTTTGCGGAGTTAGACCACAGATCAGCTGTGATCTTGTGGAATGGTGGAACAGGCTCTAGGGGCTGAAATGCTTGCACTTCTTCCTATGTTTCTAATTCTGGATGAGTCATTAGTTCCTAAGCAAATGCTGCTTGTTAGCACTAAGTGATCACTCACTTCTGTCACTGTGCTGATGATAAAGTAGACTGATAGGACTGTAATTGGCTGCATTAAATGTGACCTCCTTTGACAACCTGATGGACTGAGTTTGCTGAATATACCCCCTGCATGATGCTGGTTAAGTTTTAGTACGATGCATTGAGGCAGTTTTGTGAAATTCAGTGTTGAGAATGTTCTATTACCATAAGACTACTTAAAACAGTAATTTATTGGAAGCCATGTAAAATAAACAGTTGATAGCACCATCATTGTCATTGAGGTGACAGGGAGGGAAATCAATGAGGCCTGTCTGGTGAGGATACTCCCACATGCTGTTACATAGTGAAGTACAAGATTTGACCCAGTAATGATGCAGTAATGGCAATTTATTTCAAGCTAGGATGATGAGATTTGGAGGGGAATGTGCAGATAATTGGTTTTTTCATGTACCTACTGCCCTTGTCCTTCCAGATGGTAAATGTATCCTGAGAGGTCAGTGATCACTTCGCTGCTGAACGAGTCTTTGGAACGCTTTGCTGATTTTGCGCAAGTCCAAATGTTAGGCAAGTGGTCCCTCCGTGGTTGACTGGGCTTGGTGTGGCATTGTCGTAGCTGATCCCTTGCTCAATGCAGGATGGTTAGTTGGGTTTGTTATTGGTTTTTTTTGTAGCATTTGAGTACAAACAAATAGTCTGTTGTGCCATTTCACAGCGCAGTTAATAGTTAATGACAAAATTATGGATCTAGAGATCCTCATTTGCCAGACTGGGTAGGGCCTGCAGATTTCCACCTGTGAAGAACCCAGTGAACTTTTACAACAATGCAGTAGTTTCATGATTGTCATTGACAACACTAGTTTTATTTTAGTTCCCAAAATTATTTATAAGCAGTTGAATTTAAATTCCGTGGCTCCCCTGATGATTTTGAATTCAAGTTTCCAGATTATTTAGGCCCCTAAGCTCCCAAACCTCCACTCTTATTAGAGCTTGTGAAACATTACTTGCACTGGGTCACATTGGGTACAAAGCCAAATGTACTCTGCTGGTGCAGTTGTCAGCTTTTTTGGGACTAGTTTCAAGTGTATAGTGCAACCATGAGTTCTTGTCATTGCTGGCTTGTACGGATCTTTCCTTGAGTGCCACGATGTTTGGAAAATCGCAGTTTCAATTTACCAAAAGCTTAGGCTGCTGTCCAGTATGAGTAGGAGAAAAATCTGACATTAATGAGAGCTCACCCAACGACAGAATTGTTATAAAAGCAAAATACTGTGCAGGCTGGAAATCTGAGACAGACAGGATGCTGGAGAAACTGAGGTATCGCTGTATCTGTTGAGTGAGGAAAAGGAATTAACATTTTAAGTCTGGTATGACTCTTCTTTTCTGAAGAAGACTCCTACCGGATTTGAAATGTTAACTTTGTTTCTCTGTCCACAGATGCTGCTAGACCTATTGAATGGGCCCACATAATGGTGCTCGTGGGGACTTAACTACATCTGTTAAACAGGTCTAATATGTTTTTGCTGTTCAGTTTTTAGAAGATGCAGATATCCCAGAAATTGGCCTTCAACATTTTGCATCTTTGCAGACGAGTGTGGTCTAAAGCTATGTACTCTGAAATCCTATTACGATATGAAGCAGATTGTTAAATGGTCAGTCATTTTTGCACTACTTTTGGGATTTAATTTGACTTTGTTGGGTGGGTTGGAATAGGACACCATTGCAGGGTTTCTTAACTTTATTGTATCTCGCTCTTGGTGATGCTCAATATTGTAGGGGCAATGGGTTCTGTCTTGGTTGTGCTAACCTCATTGTGTCCTGGGTTCATGTATGATGAGGATTTGACTGAGTTATGCTGGAGGCTATGTTAGTCCATGGGACCGAGAAATACTGCTTTTAAGTTCCCATGTTGCTGGAAGCATTGGATCATTGAACTAAAGAGTTCAATTTATTGTAGCTATTGTTTTACACTGAGAATACTATAGCAGAAAGCACTGAAACCCTCTTAATCAGGGTCACTATAGAAAGGCATTTAAATAACATCAGTAGCTGATTTTTGTCATTCAACCATTTGTTTGATTTAAGGCTCCATATTGCCTATTTCTTTAAATTTTTGAGTGACACATTTGACCTGATTGATTTCGCTTGCTCACTCTCCCTCTCTCTCTTTCTCTCGTTCGGTGCATGGGGAGATAGTACCTACCATTATTTACTCAAGTGATTGCTTTCCATATTGGAGTCCAGAAAATGCGTTTGCTATTTTATGGTGTAAAGTATGACCAATAAGTGCTGGCCTAATGACTGGTACCGATATTCCGAGAAAGAAGAAACAGACGTCTGCCAAAATTATTGGTAATGTTGAAGACAAGCTGTTTGTTTTAATTCACTCCCCTTGCTAGCTCTACCTAACTGCAGTCATCAGATTTCTACCCCCTGTCCTAAAAACAGTGATCAATATGTTCAAGATTGAATCAGTGAAATTCTGTTCTGTACATGGTTTCATTGGTTAAAAAACAGACACTATTGAGGAGATTCATATAATTACTTTAAATTTGATGAAATGTTGCCAAAGACTGCTCACTTGCAGTTTTTGAATGTGTGTTCAGTTCAGCCTATGACTCCAGAAATTTGAAATGAGAGATTCTCAGCTCTCTGGTTGTTTTCTGACCATGATGTTGGTCAAGGTTGAGAGTCTTGGCATCCCCTTATGTTTGAAGACCAGCTGATCACTAAAGCTTCATGACACCACAGTGTTTGAGTATGTGTGTTTTTAAAACAAACAACTGTATGCTTTGTTTGCTGTGTGTCTTCTTTGTCACATTGTGGTAGGATACAGTGCTATTCTTTGCAAAAAAACAATTACAGAACTGGATTTGAACCCTGAATCTTCCTTTTGTGAAGAATTCAGTTGTTCACATTTTTTTTGTACTGACCCATTGTTAACAGGTAGAAAAATTTCATAATTTTTAAGTTTTCTCACAGAGCTTCCAGCCTTGGTTGATAGGCATTTCTGTTGTGAAAGTAACTTTACTTTCAAAAATCCAGCGTCAGTAGGAATGGTTTGCCTTTGCCTGGTGACTCACTAGTTGTTTTCTTATAACTTGTCCTCAGAGGCTGCTCTTCATATCAGTCTGACCAGTAACTGGTGATAGGCTATTCAATTACTGTCAGTGTCACAAGAGTTTGATCACTAAAATCCTGACTGTCAGTCAGTTTCATAAGGCAACAATTTAGATGCTGTGTATAGTATGTAATGGATATTGACTTAGTGGGTTCGGTGCAGATTCAAGTGTCAGTAAAAGTTTTTTTTAAAAGTCTTTAAAATTTGAGGTTGTTTCAGTTAGAGCAGTGAAAATTAGTATTGGCTAACTGGGATATTTAACTGAAGAGGCAGAACAGAATAGGGGCTAAAAGATTGGAGTGGGAGAATAAAATGACCTCTGGCTCATTTGGAACTGGCATCAATTCTGGAGAAAGTTGGATTTATACCATTAGGTCGGCCTCTGCTTGAATTATGCTGTGGCCAGTGTTCTAGTGAGCCATATTATTAAGAAAGTAGCGAAAGCTTTGGATTAAATAGTGTAGGCAAGGCTTCAAATTTGGTAAGCTGTCATAAATTGAAGAGTAGAGATTAGGTAAGAGACGTTTTAATATGGGAAAGGGTAACATATAGTGACATAAAAGACAGTACACATCTAAGAGTACTATCTAGGTTTATCCAATTTACAGTAATATGAAAGGACAAAACTAGAGGCTCTGTATCTGAATGTATGTGACATCTGGATGATGAACTGGTATTATCAGTATAAATGAATAAGTACTATCTGATAGCCATTACAGAGGCTAAGCTGTAGGATGTAGATTGTTTATCACTGCACAAAACTGAAAAATGGTGTTCGATTATTTTTGCAGCAAGCAGGTGTTCAGCCTGTTGTGGTTGAGATTGACATTTGATGATCATTCTGGAAAGTAGCCTGTGATGTTATTCTTTGAAGAAGTTTCACTATCTCATCTCTATACCAACTGTAGTGCTCCATTGTTACAAATGTAAGGTGGAAGAGTCTGCAGAACAATAGCAAAAGCACCTATTGCGAAAGCCTTTCGTTTTTGATTGCTCAATCATCCCAATTTTACTGAATTTAGGTGTCAATTTATGAGCTGCATGTATTGAAAATGTGCTTAATCATTATAAATGTTAAGCTGTATGCACATGAAAGGTCTTAAATTTATATAGCACCTTTCACAACCTCAGGGCATCTTTAAAGAACTTTACAATCAATGGAATACTTCAGAAATTTATGAAATGAAATGTGCCAGCCAAATTATAACAGTAAGATCCCACAATACAGCCACATTATGAAGAAGAAATGGCACCCCATCCACCACTTTAAACACTAATCCCCTCTGCCATTGGTGTACAGTAGTAGCACTCTGCAATGTATTCGAGATGCAGTGCAGTAACTTGGCAAGGCTCCTTTGACAGCATCTTCAAACCGTGGAAGGGAAGGTCATTGGGATACTACGATCTGAAAGTTCCCCTCTTGAGCCAAATGCAGTACTGACTTGGAGCTCTGTCACTGGGACAAAATCCTGGAATTGTCTTCCCAGCTGAACCTGTGGTACGCATACATGTGGAGTATAGTGGTTCAGTGTAGTGGCTCACCACCACCACCACCACCATCTTAGGGACAATCAGGGATAGCCGGTAAATGCAGGCTGAGCCTGCAATGCTCAAATCCTGTGGATGAATTTTAAAAATATGTTTATGATGTAGTTTTCCCTGATGTCAACCAACCATGCACCATTTGGGTCCATTACCAGGTTGCACTTAGTTATGCTTGCATTCAGCTGGGGCATGTTATGGTGAGGTGAGCCTGTCCTCGGTTTTGCTGATACAATGTGTTCCAGTAGGAACTATGGGATTTCAGGCATGCGTGTGGGTTCTTTTGAAACTTTATTTATGAATTGTGCAAGTACTTTGTTAGCTGTCATCTGGTGCTGGTCTTTGAAGAGGATGATTTTTTTCCCCTGTGGAAATTGGGAGCTTCAGTGTGTGCTGGTACAGGAAGCTACTTGAGTGGTGCCTTAGGAAGGTACATCATCAGTACTCCATTGTTGGGTAGATCGGGGCATGACAGCAGTACGTAGTGGGAGATTGTATCATAGGATCAAGTGTCTGACAAGTAAGTGATTTAGCCCACTTAGCTTTGCCAGTAGCTGTTTTACACAATAAACCTCTGATGCAGTCAATTTTAGATCTTTTGTAGCAGGCAAATGAGTCTTCAATTTCTCCTCTTGTTGGACTGTTTCGTGATGTCACCGTTGGTGCAAAGTAATTGGCTGTTTGGAAAGAGCTGGGCTTGAAAGTTGCTGCTGTAGGCTGTTTTTGTGGGCCAGGGTGTTTTCAGCTGGGAATCTTGCTGCTCAGGCTGTGCACTTTGGACTTTTGTTAACTTAACAGGGAATTATAATGAACATGGCTTTCCACCACCATGCTTGCACCTTGGGACCACTTCACCACAGCTGCCACTTCACCAAATGCTTTGTAGTTTTTTTTTACTGTGAATGCCAGCTTTCTCTATGTTCAAATCTGAGCTAGGGTGTATGTCATGGAACCTTGAGGTCAGGAGGCTTACCTGATGTTAAGGTCAGTAACTATGAATGAAAGCATATCTTAGCAGATACAGATTTTGTGATTTTTAAGATTTATCTAACAAGACAGAAATGTTGAGCTCAATCCTTTTTAAACCTGGCTGATATGATTCAAGCATTTACAGAACTTCATAAGTGCTTTTGCCAAGGTTCATGCCAGGAAGTCACCAACTGAGCCCCAATATATCAAAGATTGTTTCTGTCATTTCAGTATTAGTGAATGCTTGTTCTTTTTCCTTAGGAATGGCACCAGTATGATTTCGCTCATCATTCCTCCCAAAGACCAGATCTCACGAGTTGCAAAAATGTTGGCGGATGAGTTTGGCACTGCTTCAAACATTAAATCTCGAGTAAACCGTCTGTCTGTGCTGGGGGCCATTACATCTGTGCAGCAGCGTCTTAAACTATACAATAAAGGTCAGTCTGCTTGATATCTACAGTTTCTCTTAAGGTTTAGTGGGTATTTTGTGATGGGCTAACTGTCTTGTGCTAGAAGTTATTTAAACCTTCTGACCTTTGACACAGTGTGCAAAGTGTAACTGGCCTGATCTGTTGATCATGTACTGAGTTTCATTTAATTGGCAAGAGCAATGAAGTTGAAATCAGCATTCCTAACTTGTTCAGTGTTCAGTGAAAGATCCAAGCTAAGACCATGATTTGTTAAAGAATTAAGTTTTAACAGAGGGAGTGAAATCAAGATGATTAAAACCAGCAAGGAAGCAGTGTATGAAAGGGAATGGCGAAAAGCAAATAAGACATTGTTTAGTGGAGAAACCAAAAGTGCTAGACAGGAATGAACTGTGGAGCCCATAAAACACAAGGCTCTAAGAGGCAAGTTGAATCACATGAAAAATAAGTTGGTGGATAAAGTAAATTGACCTATTTTTGTAACACACCCAAACCCCATTGTCATAAATCAGAAGACAAACTGGAGTAATTCTACAACGAACAGTATCAAGATATAGAATCATTGTACGCTGTGGGAAGATTTCTAACTACTCGTAACGATCATGCTGCAATTGCTCATACAGATTGTGTTATTATCAGTTATCCCTGATAATAGTTAAGGGAAAGAAACTATTTTGAGAAAATATTTACTGTTCTCTTAAACTGTTAATGTGATTGCATCTCTTGTGAGTACCTTGCAAATGAGATCTACAAAGCATGAGGCAATATTGTGGTGCCACTAAGATCTTAGTGTGTTCTGTGAAAATTTAATGCCTATACACCAAGCCTGTTTTTAAATGTGATTAAGTGAACATAATGCATACTTGAAATTTTTGTCAATTTGAATGTAGGTAAATGTCCACAGATACGCAGATTCATAATCAAGAGACAAGCTCTTAAATCAGAAGATTTGGTAGAAAATCATGTTGATTTTTTCCTTCCCCCTAAAATGTGAAAGAGAAGTAGCTGATTTAATCTCTAACATGTCTTAGCCCCACAGTTTAATTGTGGCTTTATACCCATGGTTATAAAAACAAACTCAAAGATTCTTGAGATCAACGCACCCCTTTTTGAAAGCAGGAATAGAATTAAATACAATCAAATGAAGGCTGAATTAACATTCTCAACAGAAAAGAAACAGTTACGTGTCATTGGAAGGTAAACTTTGCACTGATTCCCTGTATTTAACATTGCTTAAAAAAATTTTTGACTTGCAAAAGAAGACCTGATGACTGGTGTGGGGGGAAGGAGGGCGAGGGTGTGGCCCTGCACAGGTGAGAAGGGGCTGAGTGTGTGTCAGATCCCTGAGACTGACTGAGCCAGACATACAATCTACCTTCCCCTTCTTCATTTTAAAAAAAAAAGGTCCACCAAGGACGCTGGGAGAGGAAATCCAAGGCTCTCAACTTCAATTTTTGTATAGTTCCAGAGCAAGTGCAACGACCGTGTTATTCAAACCCAGTGATTAACTCGTCCTAATCCCCATTACCTTCCCTTATGACTAGGACTTGGGAGCTCTTGCTCGTGCTCTCTTTTGCTTGCTCATTCCCTGTCCCATGCTCTCACTCGTGCGCTGTCTAATCTCTCTGATTCCTAGCTGAGATGGTTAAAAGGCAAAACGGGCTATGGTAAGTTTATTGATTACTCTTTTTATTGCTTTTGAATTTTAAAAGTTTACTGATGTGTCTTACTGCCCTCTCGTTTTGAAATTTGCTCATCAGCAAACCCCAAATATTTAAAAAAAAATTGAAACTGTCATCTCCCCATGTGAAACTTTTGGACAACTCTGTTATGAGAATGGTTTATATCAGAAAGCTACCGGGATCCAGACACTATCCTGTTCTGGTAACTAGTATAGTTTAATGTGAATGCAGTTTCGGCATTAAAAAAACTCAGTGAACTCAATAAATGATTGACATTTCATTTTCTGCCCACTTGAATAGGGATACATATTCAAAAGTATAACTGCAGGCTCCATTCTGTGGTAATGCCAAACCCAACTGTCATAAATCAGAAGACAAACTACAATGAACAGTATCCAGATATAGAATCATTGTACACTGTGGGAAGATTTCTAACTACTTGTAACAATCATGCTGCAATTGCTCATACAGATTGTGTTATTGTATTTTTAACAAGAATGCAGTATTTAATGCCATTAACAATGATGAATGCTGTTTAGTAGAAAACATGCAAGCATTATTAGGGGTGGGTTTAGGGTTGGGAAAATGTCATCTGCAGCTTTAGGATCTTGCACCGCATAGCAATTCTGTTAACCAGAAACCAGGTTTCTGTTAGGACAGACAGTTACAACCTGATTTGACCCAGCCAGCAATTAAATGGAAAACACTGTGCAGTGTGCAGTCGTGACAGGGTTAGCGACTGACTTATTTTCATTTCTACTTCTAACCTGGTGTAAAGATGGGGAGCTTGTACTTGAGTTAGCAATACTGATCAGGGGTTTAACAGTTGGTAATTTAATGTGTTCTTTGAAAATGAAGCAACTTGTGAGAAACCCAGACTTCACAGCAATCTTACGAGATTATGCGAGAGAGGTTTATTGAGAAATCCATGGCACATAATAAAGTCACAACTTGGCTCCAGGTTCTGATAAATTTAGATTTTCTGTGAGGAATGTTTTTGCTGTTCTGTAAATACTTGGCAGAAGTACTTAATTTTACTTGTGAAACGATGGGCCGCAGGGTGACTTGAGTTCATGAATTAAAATTACAAAGATATTATATTGGCACTGACATTAAAACTGTGTTAGCAGCACCAGATCATCGTTATAGTTATGCTGCTTGAGAGTTGGGCAGTTCAGAGGTTGGAGTCCAATTCCCATTCTTGACGCACACCCTTTAAGTATTGTTTTGCCAATATTATTTACAGTGGTAGTTTCAAGTAGAACAGAATCATTTTGTCAGTATTAGCATTTGAAGATAGACTACAGAACTGTTTTTTGATTTTCTTTTTATTTGAACAATTAAAGATATTACTTGGGTTGGTCTGTTTACTTTAAACATTAATATTAAATTTTGCTCTCCTCTTGTAGTACCACCTAATGGTTTGGTTGTCTACTGTGGAACAATTGTAACAGAAGAAGGCAAAGAAAAGAAAGTTAACATTGATTTTGAGCCCTTCAAACCAATTAACACATCCCTATATCTCTGTGACAATAAATTTCATACAGAGGTAAGTAACCTTTGGTATGTTTACCTTGTGGTGCCAGTTCTCATATATTTGCAATTTGCTACTGTTTATTTTTTAAGCTATCGCCAGTAGCCTAGTGCAAAAGGCAACACATAGCTAAGCTGTACAGACCAGAGGATCTCTGGTTTGATTCCTAGTTTGTCCCCGAATTAGATGCTCTAGCAAGTGGGTTGCTCCAGCAAGGCTTGATTCAGGGCTAAAAAGGGCCATTTAGCCCAAGTACCTCGTCTCCCTCTTCCTCATTTCAGTTGGTTGATTTTCACCTCGTTTACCTGATTGTTCGGTTGCTTCATCCCCACTTCAGCTATTTGTGGAGTTTCTCTTGCCAGGGAATTCCTAGATTTTCAGTAAAGTAAGTAGCCTGTGCCCTTTTCTTCCTTTGGTAGAAAGAAACAATTACTTTTACATCACAACTTTCACAATGTTAGACTCCCTCAAGTAATTTGCAGGCATTGAAACCAGTTTAAAGTGACTTAACTATTGTATTGTAAGAAAAGTAACAGCCTATTTGCACACAATCTAACAAACAACCAAGTGATGGTGACACTTTTAGCTGTGAACAAAATGCTATCCAAAGAAGCTTGGGGGTTTAGGTGCATAGACCTTTAAAATGCCATGAACAGGTGCAGAAAATAATCAAGAAAACTAATGGAATGCTGGCCTTGAAATCTGGAGGACTGGGGTACGAGTATGCAGAAGTTATGCTGCAGTTATACAAATCTCTGATTAGACCCCACTTGGAGTACTGAGAGAAGATCTAGGCACCACACCTTAGGAAGGATGGATTGGTCTTGGAGGGAATACAGTGTAGGTGTACAAGAATGATCAGGGATAAGTTATGAGGAGAGGTTACGCAAATTAGGCCTGTTTTCTCTCGAATTTTGAAGGTTAAGGAAGATCTGATCAAAATTTTCAAGATATTAACAGGAAAAGACAGAGAAATAATGATAAACTATTTCCGTTGGTTGTGACCTCTAGAACTACGGGGCATAGTCTGAGAATTAGGGCCAGATCGTTGAGGAAAGATGTTAGGAAGCACTTCTACACACAAAGGGTGGTAGATGTTTAGAACACTCTTCCACGAACAGCAATTGATGTAGGATCAGTTGTTCATTTTAAATCTGAGCTCGATGCATTTTTGCCAAGCAACTGTAGAAAGGGATATGGGCCAAAGACAGTTAGGCTACAGGTCAGCCAAGATCTTATTGAATACTGGAGTTCCTGTGTTCCTTTATGTAGTGTAGGTTTCTAAGGGAGTGCTCCAGCTTTTGCAATAATTTTTCTATGGTCAGTTGAGAGGGCTGACAAGTTCACTGTCTGATGTGTCAGCTGAAAGAACGCACCTCCGATAATGCAACATTCATTCAGTACTGTACTGGGTGTGTAGACTAGGTTTTGTGCAATTTTGCTAAATGGGATTTGAACAGTTCTGCCAGACTGCTGAGTGACAGGTGACACCACTTGTTAGCTGAGACCCGAGTACTCAGACCTGGGGCAGCTTGTCTTTTTCACTTCAGCAGACTTTCTGGCCCTGGATGAGTAAGTTATTCATAATCATTTGGGCTTTGAGCTTGTCCAGTGGATGCTGAATGTTGTAATTGCTTTCATGGACTTGTACTTCTCTTGAAAGGCTCTTACTGCGCTATTGTCTGACGACAGCAAATTTGGGTTTATCGTAATTGATGGTACTGGAGCTTTGTTCGGTACGCTCCAGGGAAACACACGGGAGGTACTACACAAGTTCACTGTGGATCTACCAAAGAAGCACGGTAAGGAGGCAGTGATGATACCTAAAGGATCTAGCATCAGATAGAGAGCAGCTGAATGACTCTCAGTACTTTTGTGTCTCTTGTGCATTTTAAGTTAACTGAATTGTTTCCATTGCCACCATTTCAGTACTGACCCCAGTGGCATTTGAATTTAACCGAGTACTGTAACCAGAGGTATATTCTGCTGTAGTGAACACGTATCTGGACTAGACCATTGAACAGTAAAGTGCTGTTTGACCTTCTAGCCTCCTCTGCCAATCAATATGATCATGGCTGATCATTGAGCAGAATGGCCTAATCCCTTCCTCCCCTGCATCCCTTGCCCTGATGGAATGCATCCCAGGGTACTAAAAGAGATGGCGGGAGAAATAGCAGGTGCACTGGCGGTAATTTTCCAAAATTCGCTGGACTCTGGGGCAGTCCCAGCAGATTGGAAAACAGCAAATGTGACGCCACTGTTTAAAAAGGGAAGTAGACAAAAGATGGGGAATTATAGACCGGTTAGCTTAACCTCGGTAGTGGGGAAGATGCTTGAGTCTATTATCAAGGAAGAAATAGCAAGGCATCTTGATAGAAATTGTCCTGTTGGGCAGACGCAGCATGGGTTCATGAAGGGCAGGTCATGCTTGACAAATCTTTTGGAATTCTATGAAGACATTACGAGCAAGGTGGACAATGGGGACCCAGTGGATGTGGTGTACCTAGATTTCCAAAAGGCCTTTGACAAGGTGCCGCACAAGAGGCTACTGCATAAGATAAGGATGTGTGTAATTAAGGGTAAAGTATTAGCATGGATAGAGGATTGGTTGACTAACAGGAAGCAAAGAGTGGGGATAAATGAGTGCTATTCTAGCTGGCAGTCAGTGACTAGTGGTGTGCCTCAGGGATCGGTGTTGGGACCGCAATTATTTACAATTTATATAGATGATTTGGAGTTGGGGACCACGTGTAGGGTGTCAAAGTTTGCAGATGACACTAAGATGAGTGGCAGAGCAAAGTGTGCAGAGGACTGTGAAACTTTGCAGAGGAACGTAGATACATTGAGTGAGTGGGCAATGGTCTGGCAGATGGAATACAATGTAAATAAATGTGAAGTCATACATTTTGGTAGGAGTAATAGTAAAAAGGATTATTACTTGAATGGTAAAAAGTTGCAGCATGCTGCTATGCAGAGGGACCTGGGTAGGTAGGTCTGCAGGTACAACAAGTAATTAGGAAGGCAAATGGAATTTTGTCCTTCATTGCTAAAGGGATTGAAATAAAAAGCAGAGAGGTTATGTTGCAGCTGTACAAGGTGCTGGTGAGCCCACACCTGGAGTACTGTGTGCAGTTTTGGTCTCCTTACTTGAGAAAGGATGTACTGGCACTGGAGGGGGTGCAAAGGAGGTTCACTAGGTTGATTCCGGAGTTGAGGGGGTTGGCTTATGAGGAGAGACTGAGTAGATTGGGATTATATTCATTGGAATTCAGAAGATTGAGGGGGGATCTTATAGAAACATATAAAATTATGAAGGGAATAGATAAGATAGAAGTAGAGAGGATGTTTCCACTGGCAGGTGAAACTAGGAGAAGAGGGCATAGCCTCAAGATTAGACGGAGCAGATTTAGGACTGAACTGAGAAGGAATTTCTTCACCCAGAGGGTTGTTAATCTGTGGAATTCCTTGCCCAGTGAAGTAGTTGACGCTACTTCAGTAAATGTTTTTAAAAAAAGGTAGATTTTTTTTGAACAATATTAAGGGATACGGTGAGAACGCGGGTAAGTGCATCTGAGTCCATAAAAGGATCAACCATGATCTTATTGAATGGCGGAGCAGGCTCGAAGGGCCAGACGGCCTACTCCTGCTCCTAGTTCTTATGTTCTTATGTTCTTGATCCATTTAGCCAGAAGAACTATGTCTAATTCCTTCTTGAAAACACAATGTTTTGGCCTTCACCACTTTTTTTGATAGTGAATTTTATAGCTCACCACTCTCTGGTGACAAGAAATTTCTCCTCATCTCCGTCCTAAAAGGTTTACCTCCAATTCTTTACATGTGACCTCTAGTTCTGGCATCCCCCACCATAGGAAACATGCTCCCAGCAACTAACCTGTCTAGTCCTATTAGAATTTTATAATTTTCTATAAGATCCATCCTCATTCTTCTAAACTGCAGTGAATACAATCCTAATTGACTGAATTCCTCCTCATACGTTGGACTTGCTATCCCTGGAATCAATTCAATAACCCTTTGCTGCACTACCTTTATAGCAAGAACATCCCTCCTCAGAAAATGCAAAAGTGCACGCAGTATTCCACACGTGGCCTCACCAATGCCCCATATAATTGCAGCAAGACATCCTTGTGCCTGTACTTGAATCCTGTTGCTATGAAGGCCAATGTTCAGTTTGTCGCCTTTATTGCTTGCTGCACCTGCAACCTTGCTTTCAAAGACTGGTGCACGAGAGCACCCAGGTCTCTTTGAACATTCTCCTCTCTCAATTTACAGCCAGTGGAATATTAATCTGTCTTTCTAATTTTGCTACCTGAATGGATAACCTCAATTTAGCTGCATTTTACTGCATCTGCCGTGTCTTTGCCCACTCATTCAGCCTGTCCAAATTATATTGCAACATTTTGTATCCTCCTCACAGCTCACCCTTCCATCCAGCTTTGTGTCATCTGCAAATTTTGAGATATTACATTTAGTTCCCTCATCTTCATTAAGGTCTGTTGTGAATAGCTGGGATCCTAGAACTGATGCCTGCAGTACCACTAGTCACTGGCTGCCATTCAAATAATGATCCTAATGTTTCTTCCTGTCTGCTAACCAATTTTCTATCCATCTCAATGCACTACCCCCAACCCCATGTGCTTTAATTTTACACATTAACCTGTTATATCAGACTTTGTTGAAAGCCTTCCGTATAAACTACATCCACTTGCTCCCCCCCGATTTGAATGTACTAGTTACATCCTTGAAGAATTTGTTAAGCATGATTTTCCCCCCTTTTTTTAGTAAATCCATGTGACTGTGTCTGATTCTACCACTATTTTCTAAGTGATGTGCTATAAAATCCTTGCTAATAGACTCTAGTATCTTCCCCACTACCAATGTCAGACTCACTGGTCAATAATTCCCTGTTTTCGCTCTGCCTCCCTTTTTTAAATAGTTGGGTTATATTAGCTACCCTTCAGTCTGTAAGAACTGTTCCAGAGTTGAAAGGTGACCACCAATGCAACCACTATTTCTAGGGCCACTCCTAAGTACTCTGGAATGTAGATTATCAGGCCATGGGGATTTATCAGCCTTCAATCCCATCAGTTTCTCCATCACCACTTCTCTGCTAATACAGATTTGCTACAGTTCCTTCCTCTCACTAAACTCAGTATTCTCCATAATTTCTGGTATGTTATTTGTATCCTCCTTTGTGACGACCCAAGCAAGGTATGAGTTTAGTTTGACGCCCTGTTTTTGTTCCTCATTATAAATTCCCCAGTTTCTGACTGAAAGGGACGTACATCAGCTTTCACCAATCTTTTTCTCATCCCATTTCTAACTTTCACAGTCAACTGTTCTGTTCCTGTAAACTTAGCTCTGATACCCTATTTTGCCCTTCTTAATCAATCCTTTGTTGACTTCTAAACTGTTCTCAATCCTCAGGTCTTTTGTTTTTTCTTGCCAATTTTTATGCCTGTTCTTGCATCCCTTGTAAGCCATAGTTTGGCACTGTCCTCTTCACGCTCTTGCATCAGACAGGAATAAACAATTCTTGTAGTTAACCCATTTGCTTTTTGAATGCTTGCCATTGCCTATCCACTGTCATTCCTTTCAGTAACATTTTCTAATCAATCGTAGCCAACTCTCACGTCATTACCATTGTAGTTTCCCAAAAGATTCAGGACAGTAGTCTTGGAGACAACTACCATACACTTTGTCTTGATGATGAATTCTATTATGTTATGGTTGCTTATCCCCAAGGTATCTTACAACTACATTACGAATTATTCCTTTGTCATTGCAAAATACCATAAGATGGCCTGTTGTCTTGTTATTACCTCAATGGCTAATCTGGCCTAACAGTCTAGGGATCATAAAATATGGTCGTATCAGCCATTGAGCCCATCAGCTGTGCCCTGCCGTTAGTTCATGGCTGATATGCTTTTCAACCCTATTCTCCCGCCTTCTCCATGTAACCCTTGATTCCCTTCCTAGTCAAGAACCTATCTATTTCTGTCTTAAGTGCACTCAATGACTTGGCCATTGCAGCCCTCTGGGGCAATGAGTTCCACAGATTCACCATTCTCTGACTAAGAAATTCCTCCTCATCTCAGTTCCAAAGAATCTACCTTTCACTCTGAGGCTGTGCCCACCGTAGCTGGTGGAATTTAAATTCAATAAATAAATCTGGAATTATAAATTTAGTCTTGATAATGGTGACTGTGACCTGACAACCATCATCAATTGTCATAAAATCCAATCTGATTCCTTAATGTCCATGAGGAAAAGAAATTTCCTGTCCTAATCTGGTCTGACTTGCTGTCCTTATCTGGTCAGCCTTGCATGTCACTCCATACCCACAGCAATGTAATGACTCTTAACAGCCCTCTGAAATGGCTGAGCAAGCCCCTCAGTTCAGAGGAAATTAGGAATCAGCAACAAACGCTGGCTTTGCCAGTAATGACCACATTCTAGAGAAAGGGTGAAGCAATGCAGCCAAACCCAAGCCCCATCTCCCGTTGGCTTGCATTCAGTTTGCAACTGAAGTCATTAGGTGAAGATCAGAAGAATTTTCCCTCACTCAGTTTATCTGAGATTTCTGATATCAAAATGAAGCAACTTTATTTCAGATTAGCTAACCTAATACAACAGGACCAAAGCTTGAATGAACAATACTTTCTGCATAGTGTGTTGTTTGTTAAACTGGTTAATGTATCTGAAACTATCATTGAGTATTCATTAAGTCGCTTTATAGAAGGTCCAAATAGGTGGAACTGGTTTAATTCTGAGGAAGGGTCCTCGACCCGAAACACTAATTCTGATTTCTGTCCACAGATGCTGCCAGGCTTACTGAACTTTTCCAGGAATTTCTGTTTTTGTTTCTGATTTAGAGCATCCACGTTTTTTTTTTTGGTTTGAACTGATTTAATTCTTTCTTAGCTCCATAATCACGGACATTTACTGTTTCTGTACTTTGCCTGACATCTGTGTGTCAATACACGGCTTGGTATTGTAAGTTGAATGTATTGATACAAAACCATTTCTTTTGTTTGTTTGTTCATTTTGTAATAGGGGAAGATCAGTTGTTTTACATGAGACCCAACAGCCAGTTCACAAAGCCCGGGGATTTACTCCTTTTTTTTTATTACAGCTGGTTTGTTAGTGGGAACTTTGTGGTTTGAAAAGGGCCGTTTTTAGCCCATATATATTTTAAATGAAAGTACCAAGATGGATTGCTTTTGGTACGTACTGTGAAGTGCCAGACAATGAATGGGAACTGGGCTTTTAGAACTACATTGTGTTTCTAAAAAAAAAATGCTGCGAAGGTAAAATCTTTAGGCACTGCAGTTAGGGGTTTTGCTGAGAATTTGTGCCTTTATGTCCGTATTTATATAGAGAAACAGATTGACATCCAGTTGTCTTTTGTTATTGCTTTGCTTCTATTTTAATGTAATGCCAGCAATGCAAGAAATTATTTTTTAAATGTTCTTAGGAAATAAAGGGAAAGATTTATTCAGTTAACTTTCATGATTAGAGGTGTGCAGAAGATGCATGGTTACTGGTTTGGGGTGAATGTTAGGTGAGGGTTGGTCTAACTCAGTTTCTGTGTTTATGGAGCAGGGAGTTAACTACCTGGCACTTTGCAAGGTACTGTGTATAGATATTCCACCTACTTCACTTAGAACTGGAGAAATTCTGGCTGCCAATTTGCAAAGATAGCTCGCTGAGTACGCCCAGATTCACAGGCAAGCAGCAAATGATGTTTCATTGTTGTCAGTTGGTCTGAATGATGTGCATTCACACCTTTGTAACTATACACTCACATATTATAGTGAGTTCTGCTAATGTCTATGACGCTTGCTCAGAGCCACTATTATCTGCTGTTTGCCTAGGAAAGACTGAACTCAAAAGATTATCGGTGTTTACTGACCAACTAATGTGCTCTTGGGTGAGGCAGACAAATGCATTCTACTTGGGCTCAAGTTAGCTTCAACTTGACCTGCTTGACGCTAAAAGATTGTAAATAGGCCAGCAATGGTGGTTAAGTTTACAACTTGGTTTCTAGATTCAGCAATTCTATGTTCCTGCATATTTTCCAGTCAACTTGCTTGTTAGATAATGGCCACTGAATGTTGTTTTTTCTCTCTCTTCGCACCCCCCCCCCAATTTGCCGTAATGTTTAGGCTGTTCTTGGTTGAACAAGCAGCAGTATTACTATCGGTATTCTGTGAAGAGATTAATTGGTTGAATTGCAAGAGTATGCTGTGCACTGGATATTTGGGAAACTTTAAGCCTTGATGCTGCCAGGTTTCTGGACTTGAGTAAAATGGGTGTAGTGTATATGATCTCTATACAAGGTCAACAGAAATTACTTCTGTCAATTTCTCAATTTCTCAATTTGGTGTGGAGACAGTTGGTCACTGTGCACATTAGATACTCACCTGGCTAAGTAAATCGATGACACTTTATTACGAAAGAGTAGGAAGGAGAAACTGAGAAATTATAGGTGTTTTGGAGCTGGTCATTGAAAACCAGCATGGATTTGTGAAGGGAATGTCTAATAAACAAAACTGAATTTCTTGAAGGTAAGAAATATGGCAGATAAAGGATTGACGATTAATGATGTGCCTTTCAGAAGGCATTCAAGAGGATTCCACAAATGTGAATGCAAAAACAATGCAAATGCTATTGGAGGCAACCTGTTGGCTTGGATTGGGAATTTGTTAGGAAGGATGCAAAAATTCAGGATCGTTGATTATACTCATTGGTAGGATGTAACTAGTGGTGAATGGTATATATGTTTGTTAGATGATTTAGATGAGAGCTGGATGTTGTCATTGAGTGGACAGAATTGCGTTAGAAATGTTAGGTCATCTGTTTTTCAATTCAAGACTAGAATATTTTCTAAATGAGAAGAAGTGGGAACTGGTAGTGATTTGAAAGGTTCAGGAATACAAGTACAGAGCTCACTAAAAGCTCATGGAAGGGTAGGTATAATAATGGATTTTTGTTATTTTGAGGTTTGCAAATCAAAGCAGAAGAAATAATTGTTCAGACCTTTGGTTAGGCCTCGTCTGGAGCACTGTTCCTTTCTGGGCATCACATCTTAAGAACAATAGCCCAGATCTTACGGTCAGTTGTCTAGCAGCGATGATGACTGCTGACTGGGCTGAGAAATTCATGCTAATTGGGTAAATTGTCTGCAGTGGGAATTTCAACTGCTTGCTGCAGCATGGTCTACCAATGAGAGTATTTGCAGTGAGGCCTGCAAACCAAACACACTGAAGTGTGAGAGAGATAGTAGGAACTGCAGATGCTGGAGAATCCGAGACAACAAGGTGCAGGGCTGGATGAACACAGCAGGCCAAGCAGCATCTTAGGAGCAGAGAGGCTGACGTTTCGGGCCTAGACCCTATGATGCTGCTTGGCCTGCTGTGTTCATTCAGCCCTGCACACTGAAGTGTGAACCCTTTTTTAACTAAACTTTTCACATACAAACTGTTTTCATTTAAAGTTTTCACAAATAACAACAGAGAACAAAGATTTTTTTTATTATTAACTAATTTCTGTAAATAAAACTTTAAAAGCACCTCACAAATTTAAACAACTAAAATTAATTACTTATCAACCATTCACCTTGATTCCCTACCAATTTGTGCATTAATTTATATCCAAACCGTATTGTTAAACAGAGAGCTGAACTTGTGGCTATGTCCGTGTGCAGTCTCTGCACCTGCTGATACTGACTGTAAATAAATCAGTGTTAAATCCAGTGCTAGTTGTGGGCAATGAGTCAAAAATGAAGTACAGTTCCCTGCCACTCAGATGTGGCTCTCTGAGACCGTCATTGGAGGTTTCTCTTCGGCCACTGAGATGCATTGTGACTTCAGTTTTTGACACACATGACTTCTGGATGTTGTGGCACTATTCCAACTTTCATTAGCGGCAAATACTTCCTCTTTAGCTGCTCTCAGGATCCTATTCTTCAGGCTGTTACGTTGGCTTTGGATGGACATCCAGCACAGATTCATAGAAATAAACATATTCAATAAGTAAGGACCTAAATATAGTGGAAAGGGTCAGTGGAGAGAAATTATTTCCGCTGGTGGTGGAGTCTAGATTAAAGGAGTGCAACCTTCGAATCATAGGTATTTTTAATCAATCTGTGCAGACAGGTTTCAACATGTGTAGAGCAGGTGGGGCATGAACTCAAACAAAGACCACTGTGCCACAAGAGCCATACAACCTTTGAATTATATAATGTCAGCAAACACTTCAGAAGGGATTTGGAAATCCCTCTTTTCTCCACTATGTCTGTCTCGCTCTCGTGCTATCTCTCTCTCTCTCTCACTCTCACTCAATGCAATCTCTCTCTCTCTCAATGCATTCTGCCTTTCTCGTCCACACTGTGTCCTGTGCTTGCACGTGCTCTCACACAGTATCCACAATCACACCTATATAATTTTAAAACACAGATTTGATTTTTTTTCTTTAGGCATGGACATTGAGAACTGTGAAACCATTTAGGTAAAATGCAATAAAGATATAAATCAGAGGTTATCAAAGTCAGTGCTAGAGGAAACTTGAGTGGTTGACTGGCCAACTGTTCAGGTTTTCATCTGTATATTTATTAGGATAGTTCTTGCCATGTGTAATTTATAATGATTGATCTCTAAAACAACCAGACCAATTCAACAATATTATAACTTTTTTTGTGTGTATGAGTTTGCATATGGGGAATCCGCATGTGAGTACACTGTTTTTTCATTGTTTGAGAGCATTTTCACAAAATGCCAAAAACAAAATACTGGAGATGTTGGAACTCTAAAATAAAAATATAAAAGACTGGAAATATACAACTGGTTAGGCAGCATTTGTGTAGAAAGAATGAGTTACTGTTTTATCTGATGGTTTTTGCCTCAGAATTGAGAAAAGGTAAGAGATGTAATGAGTTTTAAGCAAATACTGAGAGGGGGGAAAAAAGTGGAGAAAAGAGCCATGAGCAAAAGTGAAGTTCTCTAATGGGCAGGAAGCCTGAAGAAATTAAATGACAGTAGCTTGAAGAAAACAAATTGCTGATATTATACAGTGGAACTGGCTAAGGATCCCACCTAAAATGCTGCTCAGATTCTGACTTGACCTATGCGTAACTCCACTTGTTAGGATGTTTTCTTACATATCTGGAGAGTTTTGTAATTTACTAGGGTCTGAATTTGATGATCTAGGCTATTCCAGAGAGAATGCTGCATTGTTATTGGTGTCTTTGCGCAGATAGTGCATTAAACTGAGGCCCTACCATTCTGCAGTTTAAGATTACAGAACATTATTTGAGGAAGAACAGGAATGTCTTGTGTCCCATCTAACTTCCTTCCTGCTAACAACCAGAATTAAAGATATTGCTAACTTATTTGAATGTTAGTTATTGAGCCTTGTGCCATGAACAGGGTAGCCTCATTGCATTACATAGTAAATCATTGTTGGAAAAGTATAGATGAAGTCTTGTGCATTTTTAATATTTCCATTTTCTTCAGTTTCTTGATTAGTCGGTTGTGGGCAGCTTTCCTTGAAGCAGATTGTCAAATCCAAACATTTCTGTGTTTTAAGGCAGAGGAGGTCAGTCAGCTCTGCGTTTTGCTCGCCTGAGAATGGAGAAGAGACACAACTATGTGCGGAAGGTAGCAGAGACAGCTGTGCAGCTCTTCATCAGCAGCGACAAGGTGAACGTGGCAGGCCTAATCTTGGCTGGATCAGCTGATTTCAAAACTGAGCTCAGCCAGTCTGACATGTTTGATCCGGTAAGCTAAATGTTAATTGTGTGCTCAATGAATTGGAAGTATATCGAACTGCCTACCAAACTGCGAATCACAAAATACTACTATTTATACAGAACCCAAACAGTCATGTATATTAAGTTTAGACAAGGAAACTAAATGTAATATCTCCAAGTTGCAGATGAGACCAAGTTGGATTAGAGGATGAACTGAGAAGGATGTGGTGATGTTTCAGTGTGATTTGGACAAGTTGAGTGAATGGGCAAATGCATGGCAGATGAAGAATAGTGCAGATAAATGTGAGGTTCTCCACTTTGATATCAAAGAAAGGAGGACGGATTATTCTTTGGCTCTAGATTAGGAAAAGGGAGGTGCAGCATGACCTGGGTGTCCTTGTACACCAATTGCAGAAAGTATATATGTGGGTGCAGCAGGTAGTGAAGAAGGCAAATGGTATTTTGGCCTTCATAGCGAGAGGATTCGAGAACAGGATCAGGGACATCTTGTAATTGTACAGAGCCTTGGGGAGACCATAGCTGGAGTATTGTGTGCAGTTTTGGTCTCCTTATCTGAGGAAGAATGTTCTGACTACGTAGGAAGTGCAACAAAGGTTTACCAGAATGATTCTTGGGATGGTAGGGTTGCTTTATGAAGACGCACTGGATCGGTTAGGTCTGTATTCACTGGAGTTTAGAAGAATGAGGGGGTCTTGTAGAAACTATAAAATTGCTACAGGGCTAGATGGTAAATGCAGGAAGGAGCTTTCTGATGACCACAAAGTCTAGTGCTAGGGTAACAGTCTAAAGGTACAGGATTGGCCATACTAAATTGCCCATAGTGTACAGGGATGTGGAAGCTAGTTGACTGGCCATGGTGAATGCAGGGCTACGGGGATAGGGTTGAGGGGTGGGTCTGGCTAAGTTGCTGTTCAGAGGGTTGGTGCACTTGATGGGCCCAATGGACTCTCTGCACTATAGGGATTCTATGAAGAATGGATTTGTTCTACTGCTTTGGAAAGTTACTTTTCATTTTGAATTTGGGTTTGAATCCAGACAGAATTCCTAAGGGTAGGCCTCCTACCCTCCCTCAAACTCTTCATTTCCAACTGCTGTCGCCATATCGATTGCCTCAACCCCTCCACCCCTCTCACTTACTGCAACTTCTCCCCCACAGAATGTGCAGCCCTCTGCTCCAACCCTAACCTCACCATTAAACCCGCGGATAAGGGAGGCGCACTAGTGGTATGGCGCACGGACATTTACGTAGCTGAGGCCAGGTGCCAACTCTCTGACACCTCCTCCTACTGACCCCTCGACCATGATCCCACCCCTGACCACCAAACCATCATCTGTCAAACCATTCACAACCTCATCACCTCAGGCGACCTCCCACCCACAGCCTCCAACTCATGGTTTCCCAAACCCGCACCACCCGTTTCTAGCTCCTTTCCAAAATCCACAAACCTAACTGCCCTGCCGACCCATTGTCTCTGCCTGCTCCTGCCCCACTGAACTTATCTCCGCTTATCTTGACTCTGTTTTCTCGCCCTGGTCCAGGAGCTCCCCACCTATGTCCAGGACACCGCCCACGCCCTTTGCCTCCTCCAGGACTTTCGATTCCCTGGCCCCCAGCGCCTCATCTTCACTACAGACATCCAGTTCCTCTACACTTGTATCCCCATGTGGATGGCTTAAAATCCCTCCGCTTCTTCCTGTCCCGCAGGCTCGACCAGTCCCTCTCCACCGACATCCTCATCCACTTAACGGAACTTGTCCTTACCCTTAACAACTTCTCCTTCAACTCCTCCCACTTCCTGCAAACTAAGGAGGTGGTATGGGCACCCGCATGGGCCCAAGCTATGCCTGCCTCTTCGTAGGGTACGTGGAACAGTCCCTCTTCCGCTGCTACACTGGCACTATCCCCCACTTCTTCCACTTCATTGATGACTGTATTGGCACTGCCTCGTGCTCCCACAAGGAGCTTGAACAGTTCATCAACTTTACAAACGCCTTTCACCCCAACCTCAAATTCACCTGGACCATTTCCAATACCTCTCTTTCCTTCCTGGACCTCTCTGTTTCCATCTCTGATGACCGCCTCATAACCAACATCTATTTCAAGCCCACTGACTCCCAAAGCTACCTAGACTACACCTCCTCTCACCCACCTTCCTGCAAGAATGCAGTCCCCTACTCCAAATCCTCCGCCTCCACCACATCTACTCCCAAGATGGGGCGTTCCACTCCCGCACATCCCAGATGTCCTCCTATTTCAAGGATCGTAACTTCACCCCCTCTGGTGGTTGAAAATGCCCTCAAATGCATCTCTTCCGTTTCCACACCTCTGCCCTCACATCGCCTCCCCCCACAAGAAAAGCAAAAATAAAGACCTATCACCCCACCAACCTCTGCATCCAACGTATCATTCTCCACCTCTTCCGCAACTGACAGTCGACCCCACAACCAAAGATATATTTCTCTCCCCACCCTTATCTGCGTTTTGTAGGGACTGCTGTCTCCGCAACTCCCTTGTCCGCTCCACACTCCCTACTAACCCTACCACCCTGGCACCTATCCCTGCAACCACAGGAAGTGCTATGCCTGCCCCTACACCTCCCCTCACCCCTCCATTCAAGGCAAAAAAAAACCTTCGACATCAGTGGTGGTTTGACCTGCACATCTGTCAACTTGTTCTACTGCATTCGCTGCACCCGATGTGGCCTCCTCTACATCGGTGACGGTTTTGTAGAGCATCTGCGCTCTGTGTGGGTCGAACAATGACACCTTCCGGTCGCAAAACATTTTAACTCCCCCTCCCACTCCCTCGGTGACATGTCCATTCTGGGCCTCCTCCAGTGTCACAATGACGCCACCCGCAAATTGGAGGAGCAGCACCTCATATTCCGCCTCGGGAGCCTACAGCCCAATGGCCTAAACGTGGATTTTACCAGTTTCAAAATCTCCCGATCCCCAGCCTCATCCCATGTCCAACCCTCCCTCTCATCCCCGCTCCTTGACCTGACACAACCTGTCCATCTTCTCTCCCACCTATCTGCCCACTCCCACCTCACTGACCAAACCCAACCACAGCCTCCATGTACTCACCTATCACGATCCCACCTACCTTCCCCAGCCCCACCCCTCCTGTATTTATTTGAGCTCCCCTCCCCCTCCCCATTTCTGAAGAAGGGTCCCGATCCAAAACGTCAGCTTTCCTGTTCTTCTGATGCTGCCTGGCCTGCTGTGTTCCTCCAGCTCCACACTGTGTTATCTCTGACTCCAGCATCTGCAGTTCTTGCTATCTCAGAATTCCTAATGCGTTTTGTAAGCAAATGTCTTTACTTCCTCACTCTCCTTATCAGACTCTTCACGCTGATTATGTTTTCAACATCAACAGGTGTTATGAATTTTGATTTTCACCAAAATTTTGTGTTTAGGAAAACAAGGTGTTCAACCATTTATTCCTTGATCTATTACATAATTCATCAAGTTAATGGTTGAGCTGTGAAATATCTGCATTAGCTTCAAATTCCTTAACTTTTTGGGTTACGAAGATCTACTAGTCTCAGAATTAAAATGAACCCATCTTGTGTCTTCTGACATGTGTACTTTTCTCATGGTGGTGGAGACAGCATTTGACGAAACCACTGTCTTCTATCTGTTATCCCACATTAGAAAGTAAACCCTACAATTCAATTCTTCCACCCCCAACCAATCCATTTTGTTCACTTTGTAGAACATTGATTTGAGGGGCCTGATAAGGCAGGGGTGACTACGGGGTAGAGTAGAGGAAAGCAGGGATCTCAGGAGTCCACTGTGGCTATCTCCATTTCTACAGATTATATTATTTGGATACATATGGGCGGGAGATGACTGTGGGAACTTCATGGTGCCGTGGGTTCTTCGAATGCGCAAGAGGGGACAAAGAAGAACTGTAATGTAGTCTTCCAAGAAATGGATGAAAAGACTAATGGAAAGGTTAACCACTAATGTTAATGGGCTACAATACAAGTGGAAAAAAGTTTAATTACAGCTATGCAAAACTCTAGTTAGACTACACCTTGAGTACTGTGTACAATTCTGGGAACAACACATTGAGTGAGATATGTCGTATACTTCAGAGTCATCAGAATGTCAGTGTTAACAGGCACTGACATTTGGATAAAATCTGTCAGTTATGATCTCTGGAGACTGACTGACGGAGGGCTGAGTAGTAATGGAATGCCTATCTGGCTGAGAATAAGCCCAACTTTTCTCTGCAGAAAATGCAACAGAATGCCAGATTGGGTCTTCTGACCTAACTAGACACTGCACATTGTTGACCACCACGGCAGATACGGAGTGATTTCAGCGAGTTTTGGTTTTGAAAGAAATTAACAGGTTGGCGAGAAACTCATTACGTTGCTTGGGGAATCCAGAGCAAGACGATAAAAAAATCAGCACTGGGCCATACAGGTGAAAATTAAGAAATGCTTCAGACAAATGTGATGGAAGTGCAGAACAATTTCTCCGAAAAAGTAGGAAATTGATTAATTTTAAATCCATTTGCTAGCCAAAGATAAAAGGGAGAATGGGGCCAAGGAGGATTGTTAAAGTTGGACTACTGATTGCTCGTGATCTGTGGAACAGACTTGAGGGGCTGACTAGTCGGCTCCTGGTCTTGTATCCCTCAGCAAGTTGTTGTCCAAGGCAAGTGGCATGGTCAATAGGGAGTGAATTTAAATTATGATTGTTTTTCCCTTAAGCCTGAAACAGCAAGGTGTTGCTTGCTTTAATTATTTCCTTTTTCTTCAGGCTTTACTGTGTTAGGCTGAAAGATGTTAGCCAAATGCCAGTTTTCGGATTCCAACTTTTTAAAGATCTGCAGCAAAATCCTTTTAGGGTGAATTCAAAGAAAGAGTTATTAACAACACATTTGGAATGCTGGGGAAATGTCTTTCTGTACATAAAATATTGTACATGCACATAAGCACCCAGGAAATTTGGGAAAAAAAGGGAGAGGTTCTAAATTACAATTTTTTGTAAACATGGCTATTAAAATCAGTTCACATGAATTACAAATACCCAGTGATCATTGTGCAATAATGGTTATCTTGGGGAACTAGACCCCGTAATTTTCCTCCTTGCAGATAGTGTAGACTTTTCTTTTGCCAAGAATTGGAAGCAAGTGAAGGGTCTGAGACAGGCTGCACACTTGGCCTGGAGTGCTGCTTTCCCTAAGAAGGTCGAATAGTAACTTAGAAGCTCAGGATTCTATATTTAAGCAATTCAGCATGCTTTGTCTTCAGTTGCATGACAAAGTCAGGTATTTAAGGTGCTGATAGCCCATCTCAGTGGACTAATTGGAAAATCATTAAGCTAACAGTAGCTTTACCTACCCCATCAGAAGGTCTATTTTGAAGTGTTGTTGTAACTGTAAAAGCATGACAGCCTGTTTTAAGATAATGAGCTTTTACTTTCCTTTGTTCAGAGCTGGCTGGAAACAGACTGCTCATCTCCTAGTACAGAAACATTACGGAAGAAGGGTCACTGGACTTGAAACATTAACTCTGTGAGTTTTGTCCACAGATGTGCCAGATCTGAGTTTCTCTAGCAATTTCTGTTTTTGCTTCAGATTTCCATAATCTGCATTTCTTTGTTCTATTTTCATCTCCAAGTCCTCTGTGTCAGCTTTAGCTAAAATGTCTGTACAGTGCAGCGTGTTCAGAAGCTTCTGGAAATATGATCTTGTAGCAAACATTGAAAATGTTGGAGAAACTCCAGTCTGGCAGCAT
The DNA here is from genome assembly GCF_021869965.1 of Rhincodon typus. Taxonomy (NCBI): domain Eukaryota; kingdom Metazoa; phylum Chordata; class Chondrichthyes; order Orectolobiformes; family Rhincodontidae; genus Rhincodon; species Rhincodon typus. The sequence continues at coordinate 12,134,963 of NC_063343.1, forward strand.
GGTGAAGAGAGAAGCAGAGTTATTGTTTAGAGTCCAGTATGACTATTCTTCAGAACTAGCATTCTGTTCTATTTGATTTATACGTATTGTCCTAATTGTAGTTTGTGCGGAAAGAGGCTATCCTTGTTGGTGCTTCCTTGATGCTGGAGGAAACTTGAATCATATCATCAAATTCTGCTGTCAGCAACATGAGCTATTTGCAAATGAAGGAAACAAATGATGTCAAGTTTTTGTGCTTGTGAAGACTCCTAGCTTTGAACCATGTGGGAGGTGACTTCACTGAGTTTGGGCACACTCGAGATCCAGTCTGAGCTACCTTGCCTGCATGATTCATAACTACTTAGGATTTCTTTTGGTATTTAAAAGCCATGCAAGTGTAGATTGGAAATGGGAGACTATACCACTTCTGTGCTGTTGTACCCAATGGTGTATTTTTCCTTAGATTACTGGAAATACTTGTCTCATCATAATTCTTTATGCTTTTGTGCACAGCGATTGCAAAGCAAAGTACTGAAACTGGTGGACATCTCATATGGAGGTGAGAATGGTTTTAATCAAGCAATCGAACTGTCAGCTGAAGTCTTGTCCAGTGTGAAATTCATTCAGGAGAAGAAACTAATAGGTGAGAAATTCCGGTTGTGGTTCTCTACAAATGTATTAGATTTCTTTTATAAAGAATACTTACATTTTATGACACCTTTCACTGTCTGTGAATGTCTCGGAGCACATTATAGACAGTAACGACGCTATCGTGTAGAAAGCATGACAGTTAATTCTCCCACTGAAAAGCTCTACAGACTGCAGTGAGATAGTTGAGTAGGAGTTGGCTGCCCTTTACTGACCATATGGCAGTGGGTGTTCCTCCTGTAATCATAAACTCTCACTGAACATTGTATTGCCCTCACCTACTCACCATATGTATGGGGTACTTCTGGTAAGATTGAGTGGAGAATAACCAGGGAAAAGATTTAGAAGAGATTTAGAATTCCTACAGTGTGGAAACAGGCCCTTCGGCCCAACAAGTCCACACCGCCCCTCAGACAATCCCACCCAGACCCATCCGTCAACCCACTAATCTACACATCCCTGAACACTATGGGCAATTTAGCTTGTCCATCTAGCTTGCACATCTTTTGGACTGTGGGAGGAAACCTGAGCACCCGGAGGAAACCCACGCAGACACAGAGAGAATGTGCAAACTCCACACAGATAGTCGCCCAAGGGTGGAATCGAACCCGGGTCCCTGGCGCTGTGAGGCAGCAGTGCTAACCACTGTGCTCGAAAGGTTCTGTTACTTACATTGGTGTCTGTTCTTACACTCTCTTATTGGATCATTCGGTTTAAACAGTAAATAAGTTTCTTTTAAATTTAAATTTAGGGCGATATTTTGATGAAATCAGCCAGGATACAGGAAAGTACTGCTTCGGAGTGGATGACACATTGAAAGCACTGGAGATGGGTGCAGTTGAAATCCTGATAGTTTATGAAAATCTAGACATAATGCGATATGTTCTCCGCTGTCACGGCACAGAAGGTATTTGGAAATCTCTTCACTGTCGGTTCTTCAGCGTCATGTTTACGCTCCATAGAGTGGAGTTAAGACTAGATGTAATTGTTAAAATACAATTGGTATTTGAGATAAGCAGGTGTATTAATTGTCTTCTAATTTCCCAGAAGAGAAAATCTTGTACCTGACTCCTGAACAAGAGAAGGATAAATCCCATTTCACGGACAAAGAGGTACTTTTTTTTGTGCACAAAACAGCAGCAAACGGGGTGAGAGGCAATCTTTGAGACTTTATTTTCTAAAGTTTGATCTTGCTTATAATTAGGGATGTTTGAATAGAATGGCTGTCGTTTGTGGGATTTCTTTAACATGACACCTATGAAAAGTTTGTGTAGACTTCTTTTCTCTCTTTGCATTTAGGATGTGGTCATGTTGGAGCTTGTAAATTATCTAATGGTATTGATCGGCCTACATTACAGCATACATTTGTTTACAGAGCACTTTTGAGGTGCACCTTCAAACTGCTTTATTGATGCATCATAAAAAGATTGATATTGAGCCAAAGATGAGACATTAGGATGGGTGACCAAATGTTTGATCAAGGATGTAGGTTTTATGAAGTGTTTTAGAAGAGAAGAGAAAAAGGTGAGGAGGTTTAGGGAGTCAATTCCAGAGGATGACAGTGAGAAAGAGAAAATTCAAGAACTTGGGACCTAGACTGTTGAAGGCAAATCAATTTGGGATTAACTGAAAGATTCAAATTGGAGAAATGCAAAGTTGGCTGAACAATGTCCAGCAGGCAATAGAACAATGAAGTTCACAGCAAATCACATCATTCGGTTTCTACTCTTCTGAATATTGCTGTGAAGTCAGACCTATTGCCAAAACTTTTTGTCTTGCACTTATCAGGTCAAAAGAAGGAATGCTAAATTTCAAATGATAACCACAATTTGCGCACAGGAGAAAAGACAGCTGATTGGTTGGCAAATTGACTTTGTCAGAGACACTGCTGTGGAGAAAGCAGTGGGAGATGTAGGCTCCCAAAGCTCCTGAGTAATTCAATAAAATGCAAGGCTTGAACATCTTCCTTTTGTTTGCAGAGAACGGGTCCCTGTGTACGAATATATGTCGCTTCTAGCAAGGGTAAATGAGCCACAGTACAAGCTCGACTGATTATCTTAAATTCAGTGCCAGTGTGATGCCAGGTACGTAGGCCCAACAATTGGCTGATCAGATCAAGCAGCATGTTCCTTCGGTTGTTCATAATGCATAGATTAGAGACTGAACTCAACCAGCCCATGCTTGCAAAACCCAAAAAAAGTCTACTTTCAGACATTTCTTCTATTTTGAAACAAAATAGAATAGACAGGAACATGATAGAAAGCATGCCCCTCCTAGAGTGGTTTGCCAACAACTTTCAGCACTTGCTGACCAATCATGAGTGTGCAAATAGCTACACTAACAACCAATTTAAGATAATTGGTGGAGCTTGTAACGTGGCTCAATTTACATTTGCTCAAAGCTTGCTTCAACACCATATCTCTCCTTTCAACACAATTCAAATTCTGTACTCCCTTGTAACTGTTTACATGCTCCTTTGAGTAGGAACCTTGTCTTAAGTTTAATTTTCCTTTGCCTTCTTGACCAGAGAAATAACTCTGTTCTCTGACACAAGATTAGCCTTGTGAGTGAAGTACTTCGATAGCTGTGTGAGATTTGTGCACAGCTGTCCTGATTTTTTTTTTGACGTGTCTGCTGGTTGCTATGGAGTAACCAAGTTAAATGTGTTCACTCAAACCTTATTCACATTTGTTAGTGCTACAATAGATTTTATTCTAATGAACATAAGTTGTGAATGGGATTAATTAAGATTTGCTGCTGTTTTTCATACATTGATATTATTGTTTCAAGTTAGTGACACTTGACTGAATTGAAATGAAGGCATTGTGGGTTGAGTCTCAGTTATTCTTCCTGTTAAAATATTGCCTTGAACTTGAGTACATATGGGTAAGAACAGATATTTTGGATTGTGACACTTTATCTTGTGTGCCATTTTTGACACACGAATCCCTGCACTGAAGTGGGTGCAATTACATTAATTAGTGTACAGATAAATGATCCTTTTGAAATTTCAGTGAGTAACAAAGTTGAAGTTGCAAAAGGTAAAATTTATTTTGGTTTTGTTTCTTCTATTTAAAAAAAAATGTAGACTGGACAGGAACATGAACTAATAGAAAGCATGCCCCTCCTGGAGTGGTTTGCCAACAACTACAAAAAATTTGGAGCTACTCTGGAGATCGTCACAGACAAATCACAAGAAGGATCTCAGTTTGTGAAAGGCTTTGGTGGGATTGGTGGTAAGAGCTGCATGTTTGAGCTGTGAATTGTATGGCCAACTGACCAACTATTGCTGTTTAATTATAATGTCATAGAGATTGTGTAAAATATCCACCATTTATTAATCTGTACTTCCAAAAGCAGTAAACTGGTGAGCCTCACGTCATTGGTGGGTAAGTAGTGGGAGGGAATTCTCAGACACAGGATCTATGTACGTTTGGAAAGGCAAGACTGATCAGGTATAGTCAGCATGGCTTTATGCATGGGAAATCATGCCTCTCAAACTTGATTGAGTTTTTTGAAGAGATGACCAAGAAGATAGATGAGGGAAGAGCGATAGACGTTGTCTACATGGACTTCAGCAAGGCCTTCGACAAGGTATCGCATGATATACTGGTTATTAAAGTTAGATTGCGTGGTATCTGGGGAGAGTCAGCCAATTGGATACAAAATGGGCTTGACGTTAGGAGACAGAGGGTGGTTGATTGAGGATTTGTTATGCAGACCAGAGACCTGTGATTAGCAGTGTGCCACAAGGCTCGGTGCTGTTTTTTGTTATTTATGTAAAGGATTTGGATGAGAATATAGGAGGCATTGTAAGTTTGCAGATGCGACCAAAATTGGCGGAATAGTGGATAGTGAAGAAGGTTATTTAAGAGTACAACAGGATTTTGATCAACTGTGCCAGTGGGCTGAGGAATGACAGAAGGAGTTTATTTTAGATAAATGCAGTGTGTTGCATTTTGGCAAAACAAACCAGGTCAGGACTAAACATAGGTAATGGTAGGGCCCTGGGGACTGGTTTTGAACAGAGAGACCTAGGGTTGCAGGTACGTGGTTCCTTGAAAGTGGCATCAGAGGTAGACAAGGTGATGAACAAGGCATTTGACATGCTTGTCTTCATCGATCAGAGCACTGAGTACAGGAGTTGAGATGTCATGTTACAGCTGTACAAGACATTGGTGAGGCCACATTTGGAGTACTGTGTACAATTCAGGTTGCCCCGCTGTAGCAGGATGTTATTAAACTGGAAAGGGTGCAAAAAAGCATGTTACCAAGACTGGAGGGTCTGAGTTACAAGGAGAGGCTGGTAGGCTGGGACTTTTTCTCCTGGAGTGTAGGAGGCTGAGGGGTAATCGTATTGAGGTTTATAAAATCATGAGGGACATAGATGAGGTGAATTGCCAAGATCTTTTCCCCAGATGACGGAAGTCCAAAACTAGAGGGTTTAGGTGAGAGGGGAAAGATTTACAGAGGAATATCAAAAGAACTGCGGATGTTGTAAATCAGAAACAAAAACCGAAGTTGCTGGAAAAGCTCAGCAGATCTGGCAGCATCTGTGAAGAGAATCAGACTTGATGTTTCGGCTGTGGTTCTACGGAAGTGTTACCGGATCCGAAAGATTTACAGATGGTTGTGCATATATGGAATGAGCTGCCAGAGGAAGTGGTAGAGGCAGGTACAGTTAAAACATTTAAAAGACATTTGGGCAGGATATGGATAGGAAAGGTTTAAAAGGATATGGGCCAAAGGCAGATAAATGAGACTAGTTCAGTTTAGGAAACCTGGTTGGTGTGGATGAGTTGGGCTGAAGGGCCTGTTTCTAAGCTGTATATCTCTATGACTCTAAATGCCATATTGCTGGTCCTTTATAGTCAGACAAAGACATATAGTTGAGTGTATATACAAATAAGAGATTGCGCTGAAGATAGGTTACGTGATGCATCCATTTAAGATAAAGTCATAGGGACGTACAGCATGGAAACAGACCACTTGGTCCAACCCATCTGTGCTGACCAGCTATCCTAAATTAATCTAGTCTCATTTGCCAGCATTTGGCCCATATCCCTCTAAACCCTTTCTATTCATATACTCATCCAAATGCTTTTTAAATGTTGTAATTGTACTAGCATCCTCCACCACCTCTGGCAATTCATTCCATATGCATACCACTGTCTGCGTGAAAAAGTTGCTCCTTAAGTCCCTTTTAAATTTTTCCCCTCTCTTAAACCTATGCCCTATAGTTTTAAACTTTGCTTCTCTGGAGAAAACACCTTGACTATTCATCCTATCCATGCCCCTCATGATTTTATGAACTTCTGTAAGGTCACCCCTCAGCCTCTGGCACTCCAGGGAAAATAGCCACTGCCTATTCAGCCTCTCCCTATAGCTCAAGCTCTCCAACCCTGGCAACTTCCTTGTAAATCTTTTCTGAACCCTTTCAAGTTTAACAACATCTTTTGTATAGGAGGGAGAACAGAATTAATTAAACACAGTTTTCCAGAAGTGGCCTAACTAATGTCCTGTACAGTCACAGCATGACCTCCCAACTCCTGTACTCAACACATTGACCCATAAAGACAAGCATGCCAAGCGCCACCTTTACCACCCTCTCTACCTGCAACTCTACTTTCAAGAACTATGAACCTGCATCCCAAGGTGTCTTTGTTCAGCCCTAATTTTCACTCCCAAAATGCAACGCCTCTCATTTATCCAAATTAAACTCCACCTGCCACTCCTCTGCCCATTTGCATGTCTGATCAAGGCCCTTGAAGTACTGTGAGGTAACCACCTTCGCTGTCAATGACACCACTAATTTTGATGTCATCCGCAAACTTACTAGCCATACCTCCTGTGTTTACATCTAAATGATTTATTTAATGTCAAAAAGCAGTGGACCCAGCACCAATCCTTGTGGCACACTACTGGTCACAGACCTTCACCCTGAAAAGCAACCCTTCACCATAACCCTCTGTCACCTACCTTCAAGCCAATTTTGTATCCAGATGGCTAGCTTTGCCTACATTTCACGTGATCTAACCTTACTAACTAGCCCACCATTTGGAACCTTATCGAATGCTTTACTGAAGTCCATATAGACAATGTCCACCACTCTGCCTTCATCTATCTTCTTGGTCACTTCTTCAAAAGTCAGTGAGACATGATTTCCCACACATAAAGCCATGTTAACTATACCTAATCAATCCTTGCCTTTCCTAATACATGTAAATCCTATCCTTCAGAAGCCCCTCCTACAATATACCCAACACTGACGTCAGGCTCACTAGCCTATTGTTCCCTGGCTTTTCATTACCACCTTTCTTAAATAATGGCACCTTGTTAGCCGACCTCCAGCCACTGATACAAAAATGAAGACAGAATTTCTAAAAGCACAGGAGCAGGTGTTGACCATTCAGCTCCTTGAGCCTGCTGTGTCGTTTGAGATGAAGACTTGTCATCCACCTCAATACCACTTTCCCATTGCTATGCCCATGTCCCTTGATGTCATTAGCATCAATACATCTGTCTTGAACATACCCGTTGAGTCTCCACGACATCTGGAGTAGAAAATTCCAAAGATTCACCACCCTCTGAGTAAAGAAATTCCTCCTCATCCAGTCTTACCCTTGCCTTACCCTTTATTCTGAGACTGCACACCCAGGTTCTGGATTGTAGCCAAGGGATACTTTGTGTATCTATCTGTCTATCCTTTTAAGAATTCTGGAAGTTACAATGAGATTACCTCTCATTCTTTTAAATTCTAGAAAATACAGGCAATACTGCTACAACAAAGAAACCCTCACTGGGGCATTAACTCAGATCTTCACTGGAATTTCACAGTGGAATGGTTTCCACAACTGACAAAACTGTCTAATCTTATCCCTTACCTTCCACTCTGTAACCCTGCCCGTGTTGACCTAGCCTTAAAACAAACTTGAGCTCATTAGTTCTGAGGAAGGGTCACCAGACCTGAAATGTCAACACTGATTTTTTTCTTAACAGATGCTGCCAGATTTCCTGGGCTTGCAGCAACTTCTGTTTTGTTGTTGTTGAGTTCATTAGTTTTTGATTCTGCACACTGCAAACAGATAAGTGTTATAGACCAAACCAAACCCCCTCAAAATATTGAGAAGATAATCTAGACCCTAACTTTTTCTTATTTTAAAGGTAAATGTAAGGTGTTGCATCCCAGATGCAATTTGATTGGTCAAACTACCGGATTCAAAGCAAAACACACTTTATTCATCATTGTAGTTAAAATACAACAAAAGAAAGAAGAAATAGGAATAATTTCAGTCTATTGGAAAACTTAACAATAAAAGATACAGTAACTATTACTAATTAACTGTTCTAATATAGTAACATCCCATAAACGCACCCTTAGCAAAAGGCAAATTCAGAAAACAGATTGTCTCGTGTGCAACTCAAGTAGCCCAGGAGGAAAAAAGCATGTAGAGAAAATTCTGAGTGTGTAGCAGCCTGGAGAGATTTACTGCAGCTTCCAAGCCTGCGGAGACCCCGGCAACAACTGCTGAAAACTAAAAACTAAAAATCCTGGTTCTATGAGAGCTTGACCACACCCATCCAGGCTACTTCTATTCTCTGACCTTTTTAAAAAATACCCCAAGGCTTCACAAGCTGTTTACTGTCATGGATCTGGTAGATTGTTTGGTGTCTCTACCTTAAAAACCTCTCCAAAAAAAGGACAAAATAACCTCTTAAAGCCATAGTATTGTCACACAAGTCTTTTGGATCTGGATGAATTGAGACTGTGCTGCAGGTTTGAAAAAAAACTCTGTTCCTGAACTCTGACAGGTATGTCTTTGATTCCAGTTAACAGTTCATCTCCTTTAGCAGTGTAAAATCAGATTTTTACCATGAAATAATACAGATTACAATACAGTGTGTGACTTGACTGGGGGAGCTAGGTAAGAATACTAATATCCAGAGGGTGACTGGAGCTTAAAAAAGGTGATAGATATTCATCAAATGTACAAGGCGCCCAGAATAAACTCTTTGGAATTTGCTCAGCATAAATTAGCAAACATGGTTCATGTATTTCAGCAGTAACTGTATTCAATTGTTTCTTAAGGGTTTTAGGGAATTCCTGAAGCTGTTAAAGGTGCTGTGTAAGTTAAGCTTTTTGTTTTAAACAGGTATCCTCCGGTACAGAGTGGACTTTCAAGGTATGGAATACCAGGGAGATGAGGAAGACTTTTATGACCTGGACGACTACTAGGTAGTTCGGACTAGGTCTGGTTACAGGTGCCTAACCCTCCAGCATCCAACCCAAGGAGTGAAGATCCACAGCGGAATAATCAATCCCTGCCTTAGAACAGACATTTACACAACTTGTGATACTCTAAATACATTGGAGATGGTGAATTTAAAAAAAATAACACTGTTCAATTTGTCATAGTGTCAATACAGCAGCAACACCAAACTACTGTGTTCCTAATGCCAGTTTGGACTAATCTTTTGAAAATTTTTTTTTTTTTAATTTTTACTTCAATGGGACTTTTGTTGCTGTTGTATTTTATGAAATTCAGATTTTTTTACCTCCATATGTAGAGGCAAATAATAAAAATGGAATGCTATTGAACTTCATTTCTGCAGGCTGAATGGAGATGAGCTCTCTGTTTTCCCCCTTGGAGAGAGTTTCTATATTGAAAAAAGGCAACTTGAGTAACTTGTGCAGTATATGACCCCATTTACATGGGTTATATTGAGCCATGGCTGTACATGAGAAGGAGGGGGCTAGAATAAGGTCTTTGTCATGCAAGTAATTAAAGTTAATCTATTTGAAGTAAAGTGGGGGTTGGGGCGAATTTTCAGATTTGCATACAATTTTCTTTTTGGCTTCCGCCATTGCGGAGGGAGTAGGAAAGAGTCCCTCAAGCCTTTTATATAAAAAAAAAATTAAAGAGGGGTTCATTTACGTAGCATTTTGCCTATTGCTAGGTATTGACAGGATGGGTGCTAGCGATATCTAGTGGTGGTATAAGGTGCTGTAACCCCAAGCAATATTTGTACCTGCAGTGGTCTTGACAGTTTTAGACAAGAGTTCCCATTCAGTTGTATTAACAGTAGGTTTCCTTTGGCTGCTTGCAAGTCAAGAGCCAGTAAATTCTAACTTTGGGATGTGTGATGGTTTTGATCTAGATGGCTGTGTATTGTATTAACTTAGGATCTGCTCCATATTGGGGTTTATTGTTGGTACAGTACGAGCATGAACTGGGTGCACCCTTGGGATCATGCTGCACCCAGCCTCTGCTGCACAAACTGCAAATTGGAAAATTGATGTCTGTGTGATTCTTCGAAGTAGCCCACATTCTAGCAAAGATATCCAGGCACCATCATCCACTCATTAGACGCAGGTATCACATTTCCATTGGGGTTTGAGTTCCTGTTGAGACAGTGCAAGGAAGCTCAAATTTAAACCCCTGATTTGATGATCCAGCAACCTGGACAGATGGAGTAAGGTGGCTGTTATTGAACCAGAGCAATTGAAGAGAAATGTTATTGAGAGCATGATTGTTTTAGTCAAACTGTAAGCTGGTTAAAATAGAACATTAAAACCGCACAGAGCAGTGAGGTCACATTAGTACAAAGGGAGTGTCTTTGAACAATGACATTGGAATGGAGCTGTACTGAATTGTTGGACAGGCATTGATTGGGAAATGGATGGATGGCAAATGTCAAAGGAAGATTTTGTTGACCAGCCTGTTTACTGAAATCTCTTGGTGGATGGTATCTGCTATTCCTTGTTGTGCTTGAAGTAGTCACTTGTTAATATAATTGAAGCAAGGTCATTAAGATTGTTAACTGAATTGTATCACTTGTCAATTTCGGTAATGAGTACTGAAAAATGCAGTGAAGTTTTATGAGTTAAAGGTGGGACAAGTCAATGTACATTTTTACATTGCACACAATGCACACAATATAATGTTCTGAGTGATTGCTTGTACATGCATGACATAATGTTGGAATCAAACCAATATCTGTTTACCTGTGGAATCCTCTAATGGATAAGAGGAAGGCAGTGATTGTGTTGGGATGTGGTCTTATTTATATCAAATAATGGGGGAGATGGTTCCCGATTAGAATTTTCAAAAATACATCTCTTTCAAACTCCTTAACTCAGGCCCAGTGTTACAGTTTAGTTCACTGGCCAGTTTAATATGAATTAGGAGTTCTTTCCTATCTGACAACTATTCAATGCATAGCACCATTGCCATTAATCAATAAGAGCCTCCACCTATTCCATATCATCAACTTTGTAATGTGACTCATGTATGGTTCCCAAAGTCTATTTCTAACAAGATGTATATTTAGTTGAATACAATAATACACTGTAGAAAGTTGACAGTTTAAAATCAGTTTCCCACTATGCTTGTGTTCACTGTCAGGATTAAAATGTTAAGTTTTCAAAAAGCCCTCTGAGTACTGAAATCCGTTCGCAGCTTTTGAAACGTGCTTTTCTGTCCAAACATCCAAAAATAGTCTTCTGTTTTAAATGAGTAAATTTCTAATGCTGAATATATAAACTAGAATTAAGAAAGCAAATGTGCAGATCATGACATGATTGCAATTCTGTCTTTGTCATTTTGGCCTTTGAAGTTTTCAGTACTCAAAAGGATTTATAGAGAACTTGCATTGAGGTTAAGAAGAGCAAAAATGCAATGTCCTTCTATTCGTCCTCCCCAGCTCCTGTTCAAAATAGAATTGTGCTGGACCATGCTTTTAGCACTGGGTTGCTCATACTGTGTAAATGGGGCCATTTTGATACATAAACCAGAAGAATATATATATATATAAATAAATATATATTTACTTTTTCAAATAGCCCACTGCTTGGTATAAGAAGTATGCATTGGAAAGTATGCAGCTCCTTTTGTAGTTTTAATGTTAACTATTTAAGTTTGGAAATGATGCCAAAATGTTTTTGTATTTCTTTGACCAATGTATTCTCCTGATAAGGAAGTGATCTATTGAATTCAGAGAAAAGGGGTCGATCTCAGCTTTCGTGCACTACAGCCTCTGCAGAAAGATTCCAAGCAGCAACTTGGTGTTGTGATGTACAGAAATGGAGAAGAGTATTAAAACCATATTTAAGAATATCATTGGTTTGAGTCTTGTTATTTTGAACTGTTAGGGGAAACTTGATCTCAGCGTAGAACTTAAGATCATCCCTCATACAGTAGTTTGCAAAGGCACTGTGAAACTGGACAGTACGAAGTGGATGATACCATGTGTAATCAGTCTGCAACAGCAGCTCATCCTGGTCATGAGGCCATAGTTAGTCTTTCTGACTCTGGAGAACAATAAAATAAAGTTGCCACAGTTCCAAAGGATTTTGTAGGGTGCTGTATCACTAGAGACAACTGGTGTTGAGTTTAACCTGAGGATCACCACACCTGAGGCAAGGGGCAAGGTGGAGAAGATGGGACTTTCATGGTGATATCAGACAGTATGGGAATTGAACCTATGCTGTTGGAGTCACTGCATTGCAGACCAGATGCCCAGCTAACCAGAAAGCAGTACCAGCTTTCTGTTACTTGTTCTATGATTGCAACTGGACAACACTAGTGCAATGAGAGACAACAAGGTGCAGAGCTGGATGAACACAGCAGGCCAAGCAGCATCAGAGGAGCAGGAAGGCTGACATTTTGGGCCTAGACCCTTCTTCAGAAATGGGGGAGGGGAAGGGGGTTCTGAAATAAATAGGGAGAGAGGGGGAGGTGGATAGAAGATGGATAGAGGAGAAGATAGGTGGAGACGAGACAGACCGGTCAAAGAGGCGGGGGTGGAGCCAGTAAAGGTGAGTGTAGGTGGGGAGTTAGGGAGGAGATAGGTCAGTCCAGGGAGGACGGACAGGTCAAGGGGGCGGGATGAGGTTAGTAGGTAGGAGATGGGGGTGGGGCTTGAGGTGGGAGGAGGGGATAGGTGGGAGGAAGAACAGGTTAGGGAGGCGGGGACGAGCTGCGCTGGTTTTGGGATGCGGTAGGGGGAGGGGAGATTTTGAAGCTTGTGAAGTCCGCATTGATACCATTGGGCTGCAGGGTTCCCAAGCGGAATATGAGTTGCTGTTCCTGCAACCTTCGGGTGGCATCATTGTGGCACTGCAGGAGGCCCAGGATGGACATGTCGTCTGAGGAATGGGAGGGGGAGTTGAAATGGTTCACGACTGGGAGGTGCAGTTGTTTAGTGCAAACCGAGCGTAGGTGTTCTGCAAAGCAGTCCCCAAACCTCCGCTTGGTTTCCCCGATGTAGAGGAGGCCACAACGGGAACAGCGGATGCAGTATACCACATTAGCAGATGTGCAGGTGAACATCTGCTTGACGTGGAAAGTCTTCTTGGGGCCTGGGATGGGGGTGAGGGGGGAGATGTAGGGGCAGGTGTAGCACTTCCTGCGGTTGCAGGGAAAAGTGCTGGGTGAGGTGGGGCTGGAGGGGAGTGTGGAGCGGACAAGTGAGTCACGGAGAGAGTGGTCCCTCCGGAAAGCAGACAAGGGTGGGGAGGGAAAAATGTCTTTGGTGGTGGGGTCGGATTGCAGATGGTGGAAGTGTCGGAGGATGATGCGTTGGATCCGGAAGTTGGTGGGGTGGTACGTGAGGACAAAAGGGATTTTGTTTTGGTTGTTATTGCGGGGAGGGGGTGCGAGGGATGAGAAATGTGGGAGACACAGTCGGGGGCGTTCTCGACCACTGAGGGGGGGGAGTTGCGGTCCTTGAAAAATGAGGACATCTGAGATGTCGGAGAGTGGAATGCCTCAAGCTGGGAGCAGATGCAGCAGAGGCGAAGGAATTGGGAATAGGGGATGGCATTTTTTCAGGAAGATGGGTGGGAGGAGGTGTATTTTAGGTAGCTGTGGGAGTCGGTGGGCTTGAAATGGATATCGGTTTCTATGTGGTTGCCGGAGATATGTTGCAAATATGTTGTGTTCCCATCATTGATCCCTGCGGGACTCCACTACATACAGGTCACCATCCTAAAAAATGCCACCCTTATCCCAACTCTCAGATGAATAAGGTGAATGGCATATGGGTGTTCAAGACCAGAGGGCATAATTTTAAGATGAGAGGAGAAAGATTTAAAAAGGACTCGAGGAGCAACTTTTTCACACAGAGGGTGGTTCATATGTGGAATGAACTGCCAGAGAAAATGGTAGATGCAGGTACAGTTACAACATTTGAAAGACACTTGGAGAGGCACATGAATAGGAAAGGCTTAGAGGAGTATGGGCCAAATGCAGGCAAATGAGACTAGTTTAGTTTGGAAAAATTGGTCAGTTTAGACGAGTTGGACTGAAGGGTCTGTTTCTGTGTTGTACGACTATAATATGCTGGATGTGGAATTTTTATCATTCTGGATCAGAAAGCCTTGACTCTGAGGACTGCCAGTCAACTGGAGGATGAGAAAAGTACATGCTGGAGTTTAAAGACTGTACGAGAGGGCAATCTGGGTGAAGGTGAAATTTTGCAGGAGTCCTCCAATGAGCCTGGAGTTAGGTATTCCCACTGACTGACACAAGCCCACCTAGTGAAACCTGCTGGATTGGCTGCTTGGCATGGTCTCTCCTGCCACCTGCTAATTCAGAATATCTGATACCGATGCTCATCGTGGGGGTAGGCAAACCACAAATGTTTTCTTTTGAAACATGATTGACAGTGAACAGCATTTTGCTACCCTGAGTGGTTCACCATACAGTGCCCTAATTGGCTATTTAGTCATGGTACTCTGATTGGGAATTCCAACTGGGATGCATTTAGATTGAGCCCTGCGCTTTGCAGATTGGAAATTCCTATTCAGAAGATTCACTTTCAAAGAGAAATCACCTTTTACTGGAAAGCAGTTAAGACACTCTGGGGTAAAAAAAAAAAGCCACTTTGATTAAAACCCAAAATATTCACTGATGTCTCATCTTGTTGATTGGATGCAATTCTTTGGAGGCAAGGACTCAAGGATTGTTTTCCTAGAATTAAAGGTGACCAAGTAGGAGAGCAACTGGGGAAAAGGGGTAGAGAGGGATGGAAAGAGCTATGAGAAGAAGAGGGAGGGGAAAGGATACGAGAAAAAGGGGAGGGAAAGAAGGATGAGAGAGTGATGGAAAAAGTGACATACATACAAATTAGGAACAGGAGTAGGCCATTCAATAAGATCATGGATGATCTCGTTGTATCCTCAAATCCGCCTTTCTGCCCACCCCAGTCACCTTTCAACCCCTTTCTTAACAAGAATCTTATCTACCTCTGCATTAAAAATGTTTGAGGACTCAGATTCCACCACTTTCCTTTTCAGGAAGAGAGTCCCAAAGACTCATGACCTGCTGAGTGAACAACGTTCACCTCATTCTGTTTAAAGTGGGCAATGCCTAGTTTTTAATCAGTGACTCCTAATTTTAGGTCCTCCCCTAAGAGGAAACATGTTGTCTGCATCTACATCAAGACTCCTCAGGATTTAATGTTTTAAACAAGTCACTTCTTAACTCTTTTAAATTCTAGCAGATAAAAGCCGAGCATGTCCAAACTCAACTCATAAAATAATCCTCATCCAGTTCTGGGGATTAATCTGGTAAACCTCTCTAAACTGCATCAGTTCATTTACATTCTTCCATGAATCTGGTAACCAATACTATGCACAGTACTCCAGATGAAGAGAGTGAAAGAGGGAAGAGAGAAAGAGTGCAACAGAGAAGGAGTGGAAGAGGAAAAAAAAACAGAGATGGGAAGGTGTGAGAGAATGGGAGATGGGTTAGAGAGAAAGAAATATGAGATAAAGGATGAATGTGAGGAAATGTGTGAGGGAGAGGGAAAGAGAAAAATGGGTGTGGGAAGAGAAGGAGGGGAAAAGGACACAATAGAAAAATACAGGAAAAAGGACATGAGAAAAAGGAAAGAAAAGGGGTACAAGAGAAGGAAAGGAATAAGGGATGAGTAGAGTTCTGTCTCTCTCATCCCTTTCTCTCTCCCAAAACTTTCTATCTCTTTCTTTCTCACCCCTTTCCCTTGCATTCATGGAATGAGAGGCAACAAGTAGAGAAACGTGAGGAAGAGAGAGGGAAAGGGTTGGAGAGAGAGAGAGAGTTGTTGTTATTGCACAGATCTCAAAAAGACCTTTAGGATGACATCAAGACATGTGATGCTTGAGTATAAAAGGTCTCCATCTTTCTGTACATTCAGCCAGCAGGCAGCCAGTCATTCCGGTGTATATAATGTATACATTGTAAATGTATGATAAGTAAATATGGCATCCAGACTGTAATGTAAGTCTGAGATATTGTATTAGTGTACACACTTAGTTAATAAACTTCCAGATATTTTACTCAATACAGGTTTGTGTATTACCTGTATTACCGCACTCATGGTGGTGTATATTTCGGCTAACAAATAGAAGGCTATGAAACACAGCTGGTAGTAATGGCAACAAGTGGATACCAGAAGTGGGTGACAGCAAGCAGACACTAGGAGCTGGCAGCAAGTTCTTACCAAAGAGGCAGTTGTGAAAAATTATTCTCCTAGCAGTCACCCATCACCTGTCTAAGTTCGGAGCTGAAGTTCCTTTTAACAACCATGACTGCAAATTACAGGAAGAAGCAGTTGTAAGTATATTCACACTCTCTCTTTACAAAAATGAAAGGCCACAGTGAAACTGATTTTTAAAAAATGGTTTAAAAAGTACTGAGAAGACAGTTCCAAAGAAGAATTATATTTGATGCAAAACATTAACACTTTTTCTCTCTCTCCATGGATGCTGCCAGACCTGCTGTTTTTGTTCTAGTACAGGCAGTAAATTTGACACACTAAATGGACACTGTCAAAAACTTTGAAACCTTTATTTCCATCAAAAGGAAGATATACCCCAAAAGAAATGAACAACATGTGCTATGTGATGAGATTGACATTGGTGTAAGTGCAAACATCATCCACCTTCTGTGAGATGTACTTAGGAAATTTGGACAATGCGGCAGAGACATAAGCTAACTGCATTTAGTTCATTTGACATTCCATTTGTTGGGATTATCCACCTTAAAATATCAATGCGGATTCTCGGGATTATTAAGGCAATGGAGGTAAAGTTAATTTCTGTAAGTGCAGAAGACAGTCATATGATACCACAGAGGATAGAGGGGTACATCAGCATACAGCAAAATGCCTAGAGAAGAATTAAGTATATATTTCATGTGCTAGAGATTCACTGAATCTTATTAGCCATGCTGCAATTGATTGCTGCCATAATGCAATACATTTTTTGTTGTTGCTTTACAATAAATAAATATTTCTCTGCTGCTATTGATAGTGCGTAAATCATTATTGTATCCTGATTCTACCTGATTCAAACAATCTTTCTGATGCTAGGTGGGAAGCACATACCAAGGTTACTTCAGGCCTAGCTTGAGAGGCAAGGTTCAATTATTGATGCCCTTATTTATCTTCATACTGATGTCAATGAAGAAAGATGGAGCAAGGAGAGAAGTTGACATTCTGCAGGGGAAAATGGAGGAACTAGAGTTTGTTGGAATTATTTATTAGATTAATTGCACAAAATCAGCAAGGCTCTACAGGATGCACAGATAGCAAAGCATTACAAGTCACTGTCTCTTTTCTTGAAAGAAACCTGAAAAGGTTTGGATGAAACTGAACTCCATGTGTATGAAAACCTGTTTGATGTAGATGATGTGTGTGGGTCAAAGGAAGAAATTGCAAACAAAATGTGAAGATGGTGATACATCTAAATCTGATGAAAAGTTTTCTCCTAGAGCCAAGATTTGACAGAACACGATAGATGCATTAGAAACCACCTTGAAGAAAAGAACATTCATATACGACAATGTTGCAAACAATCTTTTTGTTTTTGCTTGTATGACACGATAGTATGTAATTATCATTTTGAGAATTTGAATTTTGAATTTGAGATAAAATAGATATGTGGGGCTGAATAGTACCAGATGTCAGCTAGATGACAATGTTGGTAAGTTTCATGGAGGGTTTATCCCCACGAGCCCTAGCGAGTTTTCACTCCCGACCTTTTCAAACTCAGCTCATTCTCTATGCACCACACCCTTGAAGCCTCCTGTGGAAGTACGGGACACTGCCAGGACCCCCTGGTATTCCTGGTGCCATCTCTAGAGCCCAGCCATGCACCTGGTCAAACTTTGGCAGGCTGCAGCTGCTTTGCCCTGGCAATTGCCTCAGACAGAGGGCACCATGCTTTGCTGATGGGGACCTAGAGGTCTTGCTGGATAGGGAGGGGTGCATGTGCTCACTATCTGTGGAGCATTGCCTAATATGGAGTGTTGGAGAAACAAGCAGTGATTTGGAGACATTTTGACTTTCAGTATCCGGTGTTTCTAAACATTTCTTGATATCATGTGGAGTGAATAGAGTTGGCTGAGGACTGGTATTGGACTTGTAATGCTGGGGACCACTGGAGGTGGCTGAGATGGATCATCTACTCGCCACTTCTGGCTGAAGATTGGTGCGAAATCTTCAGCCTTATCTTTTGCACTGATGTGTTAGGCTTCTCCATCATTGAGGATGGAGATATTTGTGCAGCCTCCTCCTCCAGTGAATTAGCTTGCTACTTCTTAGAGTCTCAAGGTTAGTAACCATCCACATTGAACAACACTTGAAGACAGATTGGAATATTGTGTTCAGTTCTGGTCACCTCATTATAGGAAGGATGTGGAAGCTTTAAAGAGGGTGCAGAGGAGATTTACAAGGATGCTGCCTGGACTGGAGGGCAGGTCTTATGAGGAAAGGTTGAGGGAGCTAGGGCTTTTTTCATTGGAGCGAAGAACGATGAGAGGTGACTTGATAGTGTTGTACAAGATGATGAGAGGCATAGATAGAGTAGATGGTCAGAGACTTTTTCCCAGGGCGGAAATGACTATTATGAGGGGGCATAATTTTAAGATGATTGGAGGAAGGTATAGGGGAGATGTCAGAGGTAGGTTCTTTACACGGAGAGTGGTGGGCATGTAGAATGCGCAGTGGTAGTGGAGTCGGATACTTTAGAAACTTTTTAGCGATTCTTGGATAGACACATGGAGGATAGTAAAATGTAGGGTATGCAGGGTAGATTGATCTTAGTATGATAATAGGTCGGCACAACATCGTGGGCCAAAGAGCCTGTACTGTGCTGTACTGTTCTATGTTTAAAGCACTGAGGGAGTGACGAGGCCTCAAAATATACTGTGGGTAGGGGCATCATTATCCTTCACTACAAGTCTCTTGGTGGCAACACTACTTAACAAACTGGGTGAATCTTAAAGGACATTGCTGCTAGACTGGGTCAGCAGCAGGGGCTGAGCGAACTAACAGGCAAAACATACTCATCCTCACCAACAAAGTTGTTGCAGATACATCTGTCTATGACTGTATCAGTAGGAATGACTGCCCCACAGCCCTTGTGAAGAATAAATCTGTTATTCACTTTTAGGATAAGTTTTTGTGTTGTGTGGCACTGTCACTGTGTTAAAGGGGACAGACATCAAACAAATCTAACAACTCAAGACTGGGCATCCATGAGGCACAGTGGGCTATCTGACATTAGCAGAATCTTACTCCAACAAAATCTATAGCCTCTTGGCTCAGAATATTCCCTACACAACCACTCCCATAAAGCCAGATCAACCTTGGTAAAGCGGAGATTGCAGGAGGACATGCCAGGACCAGTACCAGCATACCTAGAAATGGAGGGGTCAACCTGGTGAAGCTGCAAAACCACATAAATCAAGTGATAGACAGAGCTAAGCAATCCCACAACTAACCAATCAGATCTAAATCAACTGCCCTGCTGTATTCAATAGTGAATGGCGGTGGACAACTAAACAACTCACCGGAGGATGAGAGTCCACAAATAACCCCATCCTCAATGATGGAAGAGCCCAGCACATCAGTACAAAAGATAAGACTGAAGCTTTTGCAGAAATCTTCAGCCAGAAGTGCTGAGTGAATGATCCATCTTGGCCTCCTCTGGTGGTCCCCAGCAATACAGATACCAGTCTTCAGTCAATTTGAATCATTCCATATAATATCAAGAAACAGTTGGAGGCACCGAATACTACAAAGGCTATGGGCCCTGACAACATTCCTGCAACCGTACTGAAGACTTGTGTTCCAAAACTTGTCGCTTCCCTGACCGAGCTGTTTCAGTACAGTTACAACACTGGTATCTACCTGACAATGTAGAAAATTGCTCAGGTAGGCCCTGTACATAAAAAGCAGGAGAGATCCATCCCAGCCAATTACCACCCCAATAGTCTACTCTTGATGGAAGAGGTCATCAACAATGCTATCAAACAGCACTTTAAGCTAGTAAGGTTTATGGGAGAGCAAAGAGAGGCTGATACACTAGAGAAGAGGAGCAAGTTTAATAGCCAAGGTAGGCAAGAGCAAGGCAGAGAACAAGGTAAGCCTGATAAATTAAACTGGATTTATTTCAATGCAAGAGTCCTGACAAGTAAGGCAGATGAACTCAGGGCATGGTTGGGAACATGGAACTGGGATAGAATTTCATAGAATCCCTACAGTGCGGAAACAGGCCATTCAGCCCAATCACTCCACAGTGACTCTCTGAAGAGCATCCCACGCAGATTTACCACCTTAACCTATATTTCCCATGGATTATCCACCTAACCAACACATTCCCGGATGCTACGCGAAATTTAGCACAGCCAATCCTCCTAACCTGTACATTTTTGAACTGTGGGACGAAACCAAAGCACCCGGGGGAAACCCACACGGACACAGGGAGAATGTGCAAACTCCACACAGACAGTCGCCCAAGGCTGGAATTCAACCCAGGTTGCTGGTGGTGTGAGGCAGCAGTGCTAACCACTGAGCTACTGTACTCATAGCTATTACAGAAAGGTGGCTGAGGGAGGGGCAGGACTGGCAGTTTAACGTTCCAGGGTATAGATGCTATAGGAAAGATAGAAAGTGGGGGCAATAGTGGATGGGAAGCGGCATTTTGGTTAAGGATAATATTATGTCTGTACTTAGGGAGGATATTCCTGGGAGAAGAGTCAAGTTATATGGGTGGAACTAAGAAATAAGAAAGGGATGATCACCCTATTGGGATTGTACTGTAGGCCCCCCCAATAGTCAGCAGGAAATGAAGAAGCAAATATCTAAGGAAATCTCAGATATCTGTAAGAGTAATAGGGTTGTAATGGTAGGGGATTTTAATTTTCCAAACATAGACTGGGACTACCATTGTGTTAAGGACTTGGAAGGAGAGGTCTTTGTTAAATGTGTACAAGAAAATTATTCAACATGTGGATGTACCTACTAGAGATGGAGCAAAACTGAAATTCTCTTGGGAAATAAGGCAGGGCAAATGGCTGAGGTATCAGCAGGGGGAAGCACTTTGTGCCCAGTGATCATAATTCTACCAGTTTTAAAATAGTTATGGAAAAGGTTAGACCTGATCTAAAAGTTAAAGTTCTAAATTGGAGTGAGGTCAATTTTGACAGTATTAGGCAGAAACCTTCAAAAGTTGATTGCAGGAGGCTATTCACAGGTAAAGGGACAGTTGGTAAGCGGGAGGCCTTCAAAATGAGATAACAAGAGTTCAGAGACAGTATGTTTCTGTTAGTGCAAAGACCAAGGCTGGTAGGTGTAGTCAATGTTGGATGACTAGAGAAATTGGGGCTCTGGTCAAGAAAAAGGAGGCATATCTCAGGTATAGACAGCTGGATTGAGTGAATCCCTATAGGAGTATAAGGGAAGTAGGAATATACTTAAGAGGGAAATCAGGAGACAAAGTGGGGAAATAAGATAGCTTTGGCAAATAGGGTTAAGGAGAATCCAAAGAGATTCTACAAATACATTAAGGGCAAAAGAGTAACTAGAGAGAGAATAGTTATTAATAGAGAGAAAATATCAACAAGGCCATTTATATGTGGAACAACAGGAGATGGGGGAGATATTAAACAAGTATTGCACATCAGTATTTACTGTGGAGAAAGACATGGAAGCTAGAGAACTTCGTGAAATAAATAGCGATATCTTGAATATGATAGAGGAGGAGGGTTAGTTGTCTTAAAATGCATAAAGGTGGACAAATCCCAGGACCTAATCAGGTTTATCCCAGAACTTTATGGGAGGTTAGGGAAGAGATTGCTGGGTCCTTTGCTGAGATATTTGTACCATCAATAGCCATGGGTGAGGTGCGAGAAGACTGCAGGTTGGCCAATGAAGTGCTTTAACTCCCATGCTCTTCTCCACAGTAAATATCTCAGAGTACAATGAGACCTTGATTCAATGTGTCAATAGCCAAGGAATAGCAGATGGATTTTAATTTAGATAAAAATGAGGTGTTGCATTTTGGATAAATACATGAACAGGAGAGGTTTGGAGGGATATGGGCTAGGAGCAGGCAGATGGGATTAGTTTAGTTTGGGATTATGTTTGGCATGGATTGGTGGTGGATTGAAGGGTCTATTTCCATGCTGTATAACTCTAGGAGTCTACGTCCTGCTCATCAATAACCTGCTCAGTGATGCCCTGTTTGGGTTCCACCAGGGCTACTCAGCGAATGACCCCATTACAGCCTTGGTTCAAATATGAACAAAAGGAACTAAATTCCAGAAATGATGGGAATGTGGCAACCCTTGACATCAAAGCCGCATTTGACCGTTTGTTCAAATGGATAGTCAAATTGATGTTGCATCAAGGAGCAAGAGCAAAACTGGAGTCAATCGGGGGGATAATCTCCACTGGCCGGAGTCATATCTGACACATTGGAAGATGGTCGTTGGAGGTCAGTCATCTAAGCTCCAGGACATCTCTGGAAGAGTTCCTCATGATAGCGTCCTAGGCCTACGCACATTCAGCTGTTTCATTAATGACCTTCCTTCCATCATAAGGTCAGAAGTGGGGATGTTCGCCAAAGATTGCATCATATTCAGCACCATTCACAATTCCTGAGATACTGAAGCAGTCTATGTTCAAATACAACAAGATTCGGACAATGTCCAGGCTTGGTCTAAAAAGTGGCAAGTAACATCCACACCACACAAATGCCAGGCTATGACTTTCTCCAATAAGAGAGAATCTGACCACCGCTTTGTGATGTCCTTTGGCACCTGACACAGATCCATCAGCACAGTCATAGAATCCTACAGTATGGAAACAGACCCTTTAGACCAACCAGTCTGTTATACCAAACCAAACTAGTCCCACCTGACTGTGCTTGGCCCATATCCTTCCAAACATTTGTTGTTCACATACATATCTAAATGTCTCCTAAACATTGAAATTGCACCTGCATGCATCACTTCCTCTGGAAGGTCATTCCACAAATGAACCACTGTGTAAAAATAAAGACTCTTGTCTTTTTAAAATCTTTCTCCTCACCTTAAAAATATGTCCCCTAGTCTTGAAATCCCCCACCCTAGGGAAAAGACTCCTGCCATTCACCTGATCCATACCAGTCATTAGTTTATAAAACTTCTATAAGGTCAGTGCTGACCCTCCTTCGCTTCAGTGAAAAAAAGTCCCAGCCTATCCAGCTTCTCTTTATAACTCAAACCCTCTATTCCTGGCAACATCCTGGTAAATCTCTTTTGAACCCTCTCCAGCTTAATAATATGCTTCCAATAACAGGGAGACCAGAACTGGACACAGTACTCTAGAGGCGGCCTCATCAACATCTTGTACAATCTCAACATAATGTCCCAACTCCTATTCTCAAATGTCTGAGCAATAAAGGGAAGCATGCTAAATGCTTTCTTAACCACCCTATTCTATATGTGATACAAACTTCAAAGAATTATGTACCTGAACCCATAGGTCTCTCTGTTCTACAACACTACTCAAGGCCCTACTTTTAATTGGATAAGTCTTGCCTTTGTTTGTTTTACTAACATGCAATACCTCACATTTATCCAAATTAAACTCCATCTGCCACTCTTCAGCCCAATAACCCAATTGATCAAGATCTCTTTGTATTCTTAGATAGCCTCTCCACTGTCCACTATACCACTAATCTTGGTGTCACCTGGAAACCTATTAACAATGCTTTATATTTTCTCATTTAAATCATTTACATGAATGACAAAGAAAAGTGGACCCAGCACCGATCCCTGTGGAATACCATTGGTCATTAGTCTCCTGTCTGAGAAACAACCCTCCACCATCACTGTCTTCTGCTGTTAAGCCAATTTTGTATCCAATTGGCATGCTCACTGAATCCCATGTGATCTAACTTTACTAATTAGTCCACCATGTGGAACCATGTCAAAAGCTTTACTAAAATCCAAGTAAACAATGTATATCACTTTGCCCTCATCAATCTTCTTGGTTACTTCCTCAAAAAACTCAATCGAGTTTGAGACACAAGTACTTCTGTTGAGCCACTCTTGTTGGTGGACATCGAAATCTCCCAACTGGAGTACGTTCTGTGCCCTTGCCATCCACAGTGCGTCCTCCAAGTGTTGTTCAACATGGAGGAGTACTGATTCATTCGTTTTGGGAGGGTGGTATATGGTAATCAGCAGGAGGTTTAAGCTGACCATGTTTAAGCTGAAACCATGAGATTTCATGAGATCTGGAATCCATGTTGAGGACTCCCAGAGTAACTCCCTCCTGATTCTACACCACTGTGTTGCTACGTCTGCTGGGTCTGTTCTGCCAGTGGGACTGGACACATCAGGGCTGGTGATAGTGGTGTTTGGGACATTGCCTATATGATTCTGCAAGTATGACTCTGTCAGGCTGTTGGGTGACTAGTCTGTGAGACAGCTTTCCCAATTTTAGCACTAGCCCCCAGATGGGGGAGAAGAACTTTGCAGGGTTAGAACTAGGTTTATTGTCACATGTACTCAAGTTACAAAAAGAACAGGAGTACAGTGAAAAGTGTACAATGTCGCCAAAACACGGCGCCATTTTAGGTACAAGTACCTAGGTACAAATCTTAGCAACAAAAGATAAACAAATTAAAAAAAGTAGTTACCAATATACATTGTATAAGTTAGGAAAATAAGAAATAAAGCTAAAAGATAGACATTGCAATCTTTCTATAAGGGCTTCCAAGAGGTGTGACTTGGCTCCACCAGTTCCCAACTAGTAGCCATCTTTGCTCTGGGCCCACTGGCTACTGACCCCGCTTCGCTCTGGGCTGCTGGCCGTCCATTCACTGGCCTTCCCCGCTTCGCTCTGGGCTGCTGGCTGTCCCCGTTTCACTCCTGGCCACTGGTAGTCTCCGGTCCACTGTGGGCCCGCTGGCTGTCTTCGCTCCGCTCTGAGCCACTGGCTACCCTCCCCCACTGCTGGCTGCCTCTACTCTGGGCCGCTGGCAGATGAAGAAAAAGACACAAGTGAAAAAAAACACAAGGGAGAGAAGAAAGTTGAAGTTTGCTGTCTTTGAACACTGATATCAAAAGCAATTGGTTTATTAAAAATACAATAAACAGTGATAATTTTAACATTTAACAAAAAAAGCAGGATATACAGAAGACTTTTTCATATGCATTTGGGGATTTAAATTCTGTCAAGCTCTGAGCCCAGTTGCTTAGGCCCTCATAAAACCTAATATCCTCCCTACCCCTTCCTCAATTTTGATATTTTGCTTGGCCTGTAATGGGCTTCATTTGTAAATATCCAACTGGCCACACAAGTGCTTTACTTGTGAAGGCTGATAGTTATAAACAAAAACAAAAAAAATCACCGTGATTTGGTTTTACGTGATAACACTGCTGGGTAAAAAGAAGAGGAAATCAAATCCACAAAGAACTTTTCAGAGTATAGAGCTAAAGCTTGGACAAAGTGGTAGCGTCCTAGTGGGAACTTGAAATGGAGAGGTGATGCACTTAGGAAGGGAACTTCAGAGCTTCAGGCCTTGGCAATGGAAAGCATAATTGCCAATGGGGCAACACAACTTGGGATGGAAAA
Source organism: Rhincodon typus (assembly GCF_021869965.1). Lineage (NCBI taxonomy): Eukaryota > Metazoa > Chordata > Chondrichthyes > Orectolobiformes > Rhincodontidae > Rhincodon > Rhincodon typus. The sequence continues at coordinate 12,160,487 of NC_063343.1, forward strand.
CTGTGAATTGCGGAAAACGCAACAAAAACAACTGGCTGTAGAATCAGTGACATCTTTAAAACCAGCTAGTTCAGTTACTTACATCATCAGAAAGGACAGACCTGGGAATGACATCATCAGAGAGAGACAGAATTTAAATTTAAGTCACCGAAGAGTGCAGAAACAAGAGGGGCCTGCCTCTGTACTCCAATCTGTAAACGACAGCAGAAAAACATGCAACTGGGAACGAAACCACTCCAAGATCCCATCCCAAATGATGCTTCTGAAATGAAAAATGAGTTTACTGAATCATAGATATGAGAATTAATCAATCAGTCTTAAGGATTCTTTCCAACAACAAAATGCTGGAAACACTGGTTCAGTGAATGTGGTTTGAAAAGTGTGCAAATGTGTCAGTGACTCAGTAACTTGGTGAAATGACAAAGTCCCAGCCTCGTAGTCCAACTGGACTCGGATCCTGCTATTTAATGGAAGTTGTCGGAGGAATATGGCCTTGTTGTTGTGACAGGCTCGGAGAAAAGAACCAGCATAAAAGTATAAACACCATGAGTTAATGCTGTTGCCAAGGTATGAATCTATTCCCTCTCTGACCGCATTCCCACACACAATCCCTATTCCCCAGTAAATTCCAGCAGTGTCCACATCCCAGGAATGGGATCCTGAGCAGAAGCTCTGAGAGCAGAGGACTTGGGGATGATGCTTAAACCTCTCTGGGTGAGGTGGATAGGGCTGTTGCTGTTCAGTCCATGTCATCGATCTCAGATCATGAGACAGAGCCAAGTTGAAGTTTGCTGTCTTTGGATCCAGGCTCAATGGGCTTTTCCCTAAAGATGAGAGAAGAAATTGATCAGACAGAATTAAACCACTCAGAACAATAAGTGACAGCTGTAAAGTGGGAGTGTGTAAGTATTTCCCAGACACCATCAACGCTATACTACCTACAAGAGTGGGTTCTTCCCATGTTAAATAAATGACCTTCATCAGAATGTGTGTTAAATAGCAGCATGTGGTCCCAGTCGGTACACTCAATGCAAACACTAGTGCGGCACAATAGCAGGCAGTTTAAATGCAGTGTGGGATTTTGCACATGTTCACTGAGACACAATAACATTGTTACATCTCTGCAACTTAAACATTGAGTGGATATGGAAGATGCATCTCCCAGGAGTGCGCCCTGGACTCTCTCCATCCTATTGTGAACTTCACATTTTGAATACAGCTCGGGTGTGTCACTGATGCACAGTCCCAGGCTCAGTCAGGACTGTGGTCCTGGTGATGACTGCTGTTTGAAAAAGGGACTTCTGTTGACTTGCAAAGGTCTTTGTTGTCGAACATTCAGTCTCTCCTGTAGTTTGCAGAAGGCTAAACTGGTGCAGCTTATCACCTGACATTTCCTTGTCAATGGTGGCCTTTGAGAGAGGTGGTTGCCAAAGTCTGGGAAAGATCAGCCTTGTCAGGTGTAGGAAGGAGGCCACTCAGTCCTTTCAACCTGCTCTGCCATTCACTACGAGCTACACATTCTGCTCGGCTGGCTGTTCCTGATATTTCTTAAATTTACAATTAATGCTTCAATCTAGAATTATTAGACTTATTTTGTTTGACTTCCTACTCTATCATTAAGGTTATGAAAAGGTTGACTGTAATTAAATTCCCACTAGGCGATGGTCTATTATCACTGGACTGTTAATCTAGAGACCCAGTTAATGTTCTGTGGACCCAGGTTCAAGTCCTGCCATGGCAGGATGGTGGAATTTGAATTCAATAAAAATCTGGAATTAAGAGTCAAATGATGATTGTGAAGCCATTGTCGTTTATTGGAAAAATCCATCTTTGTTAACTAATGTCCTTTAGGGAAGCAAACTGCCAGCCTCATCTGGTCTGGCCTACATGTGACTTCAGACCTACAGCAGTGTGGTTAACTTTTAACTGCGCTCTGGGTAGTTAGGGATGGGCAATAAATGCTGGCCTAGCCAACAAAGCCACAGTCCATGAATGAATTTTTAAAAAAAAAAATCTGTAGGATAAGAAAGGGTTAACCAGTAGTTGTCAGGTGCCCAGTACTCACTGAGTTGTGCTGGCGATTCTCGTAGTATTCCTGCAGCTTAACGGTTATTGTGTCCCTCCCCCTCACTGCTCCCAGCTAAGTGCCCAGTAAAGACTAGGCCTGAATGCCCACCGCGCCAAATTTACAGGCTTACAGGTTACTGTGCCCCCTCCCCGCCTCCCGACTGCTGCAGCTCCGAGCTGAGTGCCCTGTAAAGACAAGGCCCCAATCTGCACTGTGCTAAATTTATAGGCTTACTGGTTACTGTGGGTCTGCCTTCTGCTGCTGCAGGGTTTCCTGACTGCTACTCCAATCTAAGTGCCCTGCAAAAGATAAGGATGAAACTTGACAAAAAAGATAAGTCTGAAGCATTCGCAGTAATCTTCAGCCAGAAGTGCTGAATGGATGATCTATCTCGGCCTCCTCCACTAGTTCCCAACATTACAGATACCTGTTTTCAGCCAATTTGATGCACTCCACATGATATCAAAGAACAGTTGGAGACACTGGATACTGCAAAGATTACAGGCCCTGACAACATTCTGGCACTAGTACTGAAGGCCTGCAGGCCAGAACTTGCTGCTCCCCTAGCCAAGCTGTTCCAGTACAGTTACAACACTGGCATCTACCCGACAATGTGGAACATGTCTTGTAAATAAAAAGCAGGACAAATCCAACCCAACGAACTACCGTCCCATCCGTCTACTCTCGATTATCAGTAAAAGTAATGGAAAAGTGTCATCAATAGTGCTATCAAGCAGCATGTGCTCAGCAATAGCCTGCTCATTGACACCCAATTTAGGGTCTCCCAGGGCCACTCAAATCCTGACCTCATTATAGCCTTAGTTCAAACATGGATAAAAAACTGAATTCCAGAGGTGAAGTAAGAGTGACAGTCCTTTACATCAAAGCTGCATTCAAAAGAATGTGGCATCAAGGACCCCTAGCAAAACTGGAATTGATGGGTATTTGGGACAAACGCTGTACTGGTTGGAGTCATGCCTGCCACATAGGAAGATGGTCGTGGTCGTGGGAGGTCAGTCATCTCAGCTCCAGGACATCTCTGCAGGAATTCCTCAGGGTAGTCTTCTTGGCCTAACCATCTTCAGCTGCTTCATCAATGACCTTCCCTCCATTATAAGGTCAGAATTGAGGATGTTCACCGATGATTACAAAATGTTTAGCACAATTTGCAACTCCTCAGATATTTAAGCAGTCCAAGTTCGAATGCAACAAGATTGGGACAATATACACGCCTGGGCTGACAAGTGGCAAGTAACATTCACACCACACAACTTCCAAACAATAACCATCACCAATGAGAGACAAGCTAACCATAACCCCTTGACATTCAATGGTGTTATCAACACTGAAATCCTCTACTACCAATGTACTGGAGGTTAGCATTTACCAGAAACTCAACTGGACTCACCACATAAACATAATGGCTACAAGAGCAGGTCAGAGGTTACGAATGCTATGGGAAGCAACTCCCCTCTTGATTCCCCAAAGCCTGTCGACCATCTACAAGGCACAAGTCAGGACTGTAATGGAATATTGCCCACCTGTCTGGATGAGTGCAGCTCCAACAACACTCTGGAAGCTTGACACTATCCAGGATAAAACAGCCCGCTTGATTGGTAGCACATCCACAAACATCCACTCTTTTCAGTATTGACACTCAGTAGCAGCAGTGTGTACTATTTACAAGAAGCACTGCAGAAATTCACTAAAAGTCCTCAGACAGCACCTTCTAACCCACAACCACTTCTATCCAGAAGGAGAAGGGCAGCAGATACACGACTGTTGCGATATTGAGTTGTGTATTTGTGGATTGGGAGACAGGAAGTTAGAAAATGATGTTTGTAAAGTGCTGGGGTGGGGGTCGGGGAGCATTGCATGGTCCCTTTAAAATATGATATGCTTTTTCTATACTTAGCGATTTTAAAAAAAACGTGTCTGTGAGCAGTAGCTTGAAGGTTTGCAAGTACACGGAGAGCAGCTGAATTGAAACATTTGTATCAAAAGGCCGTACATTTAGCAGGCCAAGCAGCATTTTTTTTTTTAACCAAGACAACAAGTTTTGAATTTATCCAATCAATTTGGACCAGGCATTTGGATACCAAAAAACAATTAAATTTAAATCTGATGGTTTTGACAGCATAGGACCAATCTTAGTGTAAGAAATTGATATGTCATCAAGGGTATAAAAGAAGAGGGCAATTTCACAAAGATGGGAGAGCTAACTGCCACCTGCTGGAGTTAATAGCACTCGAGAATCGCTGGCTCTCACAGTCTCCTCTAAGTCTTAGAGAAAGCACCATCTAAATATCAAAGGTACCGATGGCATAACTAGTTAATGTTCCTGACAGGAGAATCGATGGAGAAGGCACAGAGCATTCCAGAAGACATGTAACCTGTGTGTAATTTAGAGAGTAAATTTTTTTTTTTTAAATATAAAGTGGGACGTGTATTTATTGGAACAGCATACCATTAGAATCTTCCTTTATTTGGGAATAGTTAGTAGTTGGAAAGTGTTTATTTGGTTTGTTAATAGTTTAGTTAATTTGTTCACGGCTAGAGTTAGATAAATAAATTCTTACTTGTTGTTGTAAAGTGTCAGGGATTCATCTTATTTAATCATTAGAAGTTGCTGAAAGGTAAGTTATACCACTTTTCAGACTCCTTTCATAGATTATAGGGCAAGTGCTCCTCTTTGGGTGTTTCAGTTTTAGTTCTCAGTGATGTCAACCTCTGCTTTATAACAACCACCCCTCCAAACCACTCACCATCCTAACTTGGCTGTTCCTGGGTCAAAATCCTGGAATCCCCTCCCCAACGGCATTGTGGACCAACACACAGGAGGTGGAATGCAGCAATTCAAGAGGGCAGCTCACCACCATCTTCTCAAGATTGACTATGGACATGGAATAAATCCTGAGCCAGCCAGCGACATCCACATCCCACAAATGAATTTTAAAAAAAAGACTAGGCTAGAATCCCTTGGTAACCTAGAATCTATCTACCTCTGCCTCAAAAATATTTAAAGATTCTGCATCCACTGCCTTTTGAGGAAGTGAATTCCAAAGAATCATAACCCTCTGAGAAAAAGAAAGTTTCCTCATTTCTGACTTAAATGGGCAACCCCTTATGTTTAAACTCAGTCCACTAGTTCTAGATTGTCCGACACAAGGAAAGATCCTTTCCACTCCACCTGCTCAAGTCCTCTCAGGATCTTGTATGTTTCAATTTCATCACCTCTGAATCTTCTAAACTCCAGAGGATACAGGCCTACCCTTTCCTGATAAGGCAAATTGCTTATTCTAGGTATTAGTCTAGTAAACCTCTGAACTACTTCTAAAGCATTAACATCCTTCTATACATATAGTGACCAGTACTGTATTGAGTACTCCAAATGCAGTCTCACCAATGCCCTGTAAAACTGAAGTACAACCTCCCTACTGTTTCATACAATTTCCTTTGCAATAAAACATTGTCAGCTTATCTGCATATCAACTTTTCCAGATATCTCTGCATCTCAGAGTTCTGCAACCTCTCAGTATTTACATAATGTTTCTTTTTTTTTTAATCTTTCTGCCAAAATGGACAATTTCACATTGTACTCAATTTGCCAGATTTTTGCCCATTCATTTAACCTCATGTCCTCCTCACACTCAATTTCCTAGCTATCCTTGTGCCATCAGCAAATTTAACTGCCATACCTTTGATCCTTTCATCCAAGTCATTTATACGAATTGTACCTCCTAGCACTAACCCCTGTGACACATCACTCATGACATCCTGCCAGCCGGAAAAAGACATTTATTCCTACTCTCTGGTTCTTGTTAGCAAGTTGATCTCCTAAATTTCATCATAAGCTTCTATTTTCCACAATAACCTTTAATGTGGCACCTTATCAAATGCCTTCTGGAAATCTAAACACAATACATTCACTGGTTCCCTTTTATCTGCAGCACAAATTACATCTTTAAAGTAGTACAATAAATTAGTTAAACATAAATTCCCTTTGACAAAACCATATTGGTTCTGCTGTTTACTTTGAAATTATTCAAGTACCCTGTTACAACGTCTTCAAAACTAACTTGTATTATTTTTTCCTTTGACAGATGTTAAGTTTCCTGCTTTCTGCCTCCAACCCTTTTTGAATAAATAAGCTACATTAGCTTTTTTCCAATCTAAAGTAACCTTCCCCAAATCTAATGGGTTTTGGAAAATTAAAATCAATGCATCAACTATCTCAGTTGTTACTTGCTGTAAGGCCCAGAACGAAATCCATTTGGACCTGGGAACTTGTTAACTTAGTTACAACAATTCACTCAGTACTACTTCCCTAGTAATTGCCACTTTGAGTTCCTCCCTTCCTTTCAATTCCTGATCTATAGCTACTTCTGGGTCAGCTCAAGAGGACTGGTGCAAAATATCTGTTCAATTCATCTGTCATCTCTATCTTCCATTACTAATTCCCCTAACTCATTTTTTATAGGGCCAACATTTACATTCCATTTTTAAATATCAGAAGAACTTTTTCCTAACTGCTTGTATACTTTTGGCTAAATTTGTCTCATTCGAATTTTTACCTTATTAGTTTGTTCGTGTTTCTTTGGCATGTTTATGTTTTATCCAATATTTTTACCTGTCACCTATCTTTGCATAATTATATGTTTTTATCTTTGTGCTTTTTTCCTGTTTTTGACTTTAGTTAACCACTTATGGTGATCCATCCCATAGAATAGCTTTTATTTGTTGAAATTTATTGGAATATCTATTCTGTGCTTTCTCAAGTATTGCCTTAACTGTTTGTCACTACATCTCTATTGACCTATCCCCTAAGCTGAATTGCAAGTGCACTTTCACCACTCTCATGCCCTATTAATTGTCCTTGTTTAAATTCAAACTAGTAACCTTGGACCTACTCTTCTCTCCCTTAAATTGTATGTAAAATTCAATCATGTAATTATGGTCACTGCTACCCAGGGATGCTTCCACTATGCGGTCAGTAATTAATTCTATCTTATTGGTTAAAACAAGGGCTAGTGTAGCCTGCTGTCTGGTTGGTGCCATAACATGCTGGTTGAAGATACTGCCCTTAGAAAAAAAAAGTGAAAATCATCATCTTATACAGAATTTTTTCCATCTGACTTTTCTAGTCTTTTCTGTTAAACTCTCCTATGAAATTCACAGTAATCTTTTGCCTAGCTCCCATTATTTCTTCCTTGATACCCTGTCCTACCAAATGGTTACTGTTAGGTGCCTATGCACAACTTCCACAAGTGACGTCTTGTCTTTAATATTCCTCACGTCTACCCATATTACCTCTAATTTGGTTTCCTGAATTCAGGTCATCCCTCTCTATTATGCTAACATTATCTCTAACAGTCACTGCTCACCCTTTCTTAGCTGCCTGCCCTTCCTAATTATTTATCTCAATTTGGGCAATTAGTTCATTTGTTTTGTTTCAAATGTTATATGCATTCAAATACAATGCCCTAAGCTCTGACTGTCCAGCTCTAAGTTATTGCAAGTTTTGTTTTAGCAACATTGAAGGACAGATTGAGTCTTTTCTATGCAGAATTGAAGAGATCTAGAAAAGCTGGAAAATCCGGTGCAGAATGGACAATGACACTCAATGTAGGTCATGTCTATCTCTGCTGGTCAGTATTGCAACACAGCACTAGAGGAATTCCCTTCACTCCAATTTGTGGATTTAATCAGAGGACTCCCACTCAAATGCTTGTGTCCTTCAGTCAGCTGAAATGAGAAATTGGCCGAAATTCTGGAAAACCAACAACAATGGATTGGACACTGTTCTGATGGCTAAAAAGTGTCTGTCCCTGTTCCTTCAACACTCAAATAGTGAGCATTCCAGAGAAGAAAATAAAACCAAAAAGACAATCAGAAAATCTCCATGAAATGAGACAACATTGACTTAATGGCTGGAAGGAGCTTGCTACCAATTGTCAAAAAGGACAATGACTTGTCTGTCAAGCTGCAGCGTGTTCTGAGTCTGGATGCTTTCATGATAAAGGAGGGCATTCGCAGAAAGGAAATAAAAAGGAAGGAAATCCTGCATTCCCAATCCCATTACCCTGTGAGGTGACGTACCCGTATGTTCAAAGATCTGTGGGACAGTCACATGCGAACCCATGACCCAGAACAGACAGATCTCATCCGCAAATTGAGGGACATCTGATGATAATGATAGTGACTACTTGATTAAAGCCTCCAACAATTCACACAATATTAGTGGACATACAGTTGCAAATTATAATTAAGTTGTTATTCTATCTATACAATAAATTTTTGCTCCCTGTGCATTTTCTGAGTTTATCAAAACCCTCTACTGCCCTGAAGGACCAATTCAGAGCTGTGAAGAGGAATCAGATATAGGAACTTGAATTCCTAGTAATGAACATTGAAAAATTACTGAAACTAGACTGTTAAATAAAAATTAAATTTAATGTGATCCTTCTTTAATATTATCAACATACCTTGGAATATTCCAGCCCTCCTGCAAAGCTGAGTTGACGTCTGGAGGACTTTCCCTGTGACAGGGGCTTTCCCAGAGGTGCTGTGTGGGAAAGGAGATACATTTGATGTGTCCATGTGTTTGGTGGAAGCTGACACTATAAACAAAATACATGGTGATAGGTTAGGATTAGGGTTAGCAAGGTCCAGCGTCCTTCACATCACTCAATAGTGAGTGTGCAGTAATACTCAGACTTCTGACACAATGTAGTTTTTTCATGTTATCATTGTGCACCAAAATGAGGTGCCTGGATTCCATTTACTTGAAGACCTCTGGTGGCCTTAGTTACAGTCGAACAAATACAGACATTACAGAGTGATCCCTACATATCTCTTGTGTCCTGGCTGCTACAATGTGGTGTGACCTCGAGTCACACCATGGCATCCAAGTACAGGCTCATCTGCATGCTGGGCCTAATAAAGGAACATCACTCTTAAAGTGACAACACTACAGTTATTAAGATTCCATTCTTTTATTTCCTTACATTACAACAGAGACCATACTTCAAAAAATGAACTTAGATCTTTGTATTGACCTAAAATTGGGAAAGACAATATGCTTTATCTTTTACTGTACTACTTAATGGTACTCGCATGCCTGAGAGAGATGGCATCCTGTAAAAGACATCTGGATTCTTACTCTGGCCCATGATGGGTAGAGCTGTGGTCATTCCTGTGAGGGACAGTGTCCCTTTAAGAGACACCCTCAGAGTGTGTAATTCCTCTCCCATCACTTAATAAACTGTGCTGGGTGAAACTCTGGCCTATTCTGCCTATTCTAGCAGGGAATGTTTGAAGCAAATGTCACTGGGCTCTGAGGATGAATCTTAGGTTCTTGATTCAGACACGCAAGGGGAGCTGACAAAGTTCAGGGATATTCCCAGCCGTATGAACACAACTAACCCGACCTGCTCTCATTCCCTTAGATTGGAGAAAAGTTGCACGTTCTTACTGATGATTCCCAATATGTCCGAGTGGTACCGTTCCCATCCACTCAGCTTCTTCTGGAGACATTGAGATATATTGGACAGGTTCAGGGTGATCACTGGAACATCTAGCTCTGTGATGTTCTGAGTCTCAGTCACTCTGGAATTGAAGAGGAGAGAATGGTTTGATAAGTAGCACATTTCAGATTAGAAGCCTATAGTGGAATGAGTGATCAGCACCCTCCTTCTAAAGCTTGTACTGACATCCCACAGCAACTCATCCTGAAAATATCAGAATCCCTGCCGTCAAAATGATCTGAACATAACCAGAAATGGCAAGGCTCTCAGTAAAAGCAGAATATAGGTATTTAGGAAGAAAGTTAAAAAGTAGGACCTTAAAAATTGTGATCTCAGGATTGTTACCAGTATCATGTGCTAGTCAAAGTAGAAATAGTAGGATACATAGGATGAATAGGTGGCTATGGAGATGGTGAGGGTGGGGGTTTTTCAGATTCCTGGGGCATTGAGACCAGTTCTGGGGGAGATGGGACCAGTAAGATTTGGATAGGTTACATCCAGACAGGACCGGTAAGTATTTGCTGGTATTGTTGTGGAGGATGGGAACTTATACAGGGACAGAGGAGAGGGAAAGAAGCACAAAAATCAAAAGACAAAACAGATAATAATGAAAGACATGGGTAGAGAATTCAAGGGCAAGAATCAAACAGAGCCACAGTGCAAAATAATGTGAAGGGGACTAAAAGTGTTGAGAAGACAAGACTCAAGGTTTTATTCATAATGTGCAGAATATTCACTATAAGATGGATGAATTAGTGATGCAAACAGATAAATGGATATGATATAGTTGGGATTATGGAGACGTGGCTGCAGGGTGATCAGGGATGCAGAATGAATATTCAGGGCTATTCAGATTTTACCAAGGAAAGAAAGAGGAATAGGAGGTGGGGTAGCTGAAATAACTGCAGAGGCTGGTATCCTGTCACCAAGTCAGCCTTTATTTACATGCATACAGTACATAGGCTGTGACCAGCCAGTGGAAAGCCCGTCCCTAGAATGAGGAGACTCTCTGAATCTCATGTTTATATTGGTCAGCCAGGGCTTCCTGATTGGCCCAGATTAACAACCCCAATCAGGAAAGCATAGTCAATAAGATCTGCCTTGCTCTTGTTCCAATCACTACAATATCATTGCTAGTTAAAGAAGACATGAAAATGATAGTGAGATATTAGCTCCAGTGGACTCTGTATGGATAGATTTTAGAAGCACCACAAAATGATATTGTGGATTGTATAGAGACCCCTGAACTGAATTTGTAATGTTAGGGGGGCATTAAGCAGGAAATTATAACAAGCGATAAAGGTGCATCAGTAATCAAGGGCAACTTTAATCGGCATATAGTTTGGGTAAATCAAACCAGAAACAACACCATAGAGGAGGAATTCCTGCAGTGAGTATTATATGATTTTCTGAATCAGTACATTGAGGAGCTAATGAGAGAACAGGCCATCCTAGACTACGTACAGTGCTATGAGAAGGGAATAATTGACATTCTCACTGGGCAAGGCACCTTGGGATACAGTGAGCATAATATGATAGAATTTCTCATTAAGATGGAGTGTGACATAGCTGATTCTGAGACTGGGGTCCTAAATCTAAAGAGAGGATAGTGAGTGGACTATGGCAAATATTTAAAGAATGCATAGATGAACTGCAACAACTGTTCATTCCTGTGTAACAAAAATTAAATGGGAAAGATGGGCCTGCCATGACTTATAAAGGAAATTAGGATAGTATTGAATCCAGTGAATGGGTGTACAAATTGGCCAAAAACAGCATCAGACCCGATGACTGGGAGTAATTCCGATTTCAGGAAAAGAGGACAAAGAGATTGATTAAGAGGGGGAAAACAGAGTATGAGAGTAAGCTGCAGGAACAAAAACTTTTACAACCAGTTTATATGGCTATGCAAGGAGAAAAGATTAGTGAAGACAAATATAGGGCCCCTTACAGTCAGAAACAGGGGAAGTTACAGCGAGAAATAAAGAGCTGGCAGACCAATTAAAGACATATTTTAGTTCTGTCTTCACGAAGAAGGTTACAGATAATGGTTCCAAAAATGTTGGAAAATTCAGAGTCTAGAGAAAAGGAGGGACAGAAGGAAATCAGTATTGGTAGGAAAATGTGGGGAAAATTAATGGGAATTGAAGGCTGGCAAATATCCAGTGCCAATAATCAACATCCCAGTGTGCATAAAGAAGTGACCCTAGAAATAGTGGGTGCACCGGGGGACATATATTCAGATTCTGAATCTGAAACATTTCCCATGGAATGGAGGGCAGTAAATATAGCCACTATTTATGAAAGATGGTAGAGAGAAAACAGGGAATTACAAACTAGTTAGCCCGATGTTGGTAGTGGGGAAAATACTAGACTTCATTAGAAAAGATTTAATACAGAGCACTTGGAAAACAGTCACAGGATTGGACAGTGTCAGCATGGTTTTTCAAATAGGAAATCCCGCTTTACAAATCTACCGGAATTTTTTTTGAGGATGTAGTTGTTAGAGTTGATCGGGGGAGCTAGAGGATGTGGTTAACTTGGACTTTCAGAAGAGATTCAAGAACAAACTTGCATGTAAAATTAAAGCACACGAATTAGGGGTAGTGTACTGACATGGATAGAGATCTGGTTGGCAGACAGGAAATAAAAGAGTAGGAATAAACAAGTAATTTTCTGGGCGGTGGGCAATGACCTATGGGTTACCACAGGGATCATTGCTTGGACCCCAACCATATATTAATGATTTAGATGAAGGAACTAAATGTAATAGCTCCAGGTTTGCAGACGACACAAAGCTGGGTGAGAGGGTGAACTGGGAGGAGTACGCAGAGATACTTCAGTGTGATTTGGACAAGTTGAGTAAATGGGTAAATGCATGACAGACGAAGTATACTGTGGATAAATCTGAGGTTATCTACTTTGATAGCAAAAATAGGAAGGCAGATTATTGTCTGAATGCGATAGATTAGGAAAGGAGATGCACAATGAGACCTGGGTGTCCTTGTGCACTAGTCACTGAAATTAAGCACGTAAGTTCAATAGGTGGAGGAGAGAGCAAATGGTGTGTTGACTGTCCTAGCGAGAGGATTCGAGTACAGCAGTAAGGGTGTCTTGCTGCGATTATACAGGACCTTGGTGAGACCACAGCTGGAGTACTGTGTGTAGTTTTGGTCTGCTTATCTGAGGAAGGATGTTCTGGTTATGCAGGGAATGCAACAAAGGTTTGCCAGACTGATCCCTGGGATGATAGGCATGCCATAAGAAGAGAGTGTGGATCAGTTAGAACTATGCTCACTGCTACTTAGAAGAATGATGGGGGAATATCATAAAAATCTATAAAATTCTAACAGGACTAGACAGTGTAAATGCAGAAAGGATGTTCCTGATAACCAGAGCGTCCAGAACCAGGGGTCACAGTCTAAGCCGTTTAGAACTGAAACAAGGAGAAATGTTTTCACTCAGCGAGTGTTGAACCTTCAGAATTCTCTGCCACAGAGAGTGGATGAAGCCAAAACAGTGAATGTTCTCAAGGAAGAAATATATATCAATGGGTGTGGAGAGAATGCAGATCAAAGTATGGAATTAATGACCAGCCATAATCATATCGAATGGTGGAGCAGACTCAAAGGGCCGAATGGCCTACTCCTTCACCTATTTTCTAACAGATGTGTTGAGACAGCTGACAGGTAATGCTTACAGATGTGAAAAAAGAGACTTTGGTAATGGAGAGGATATCTGTCTGCAGGCTCAGCTCAGGTCAAAAGAAATGCTGTGGTTGTAAACAGTTTGGTTCAGCCTCAGGTAGTAGGGGTTTGAATCAATGGCTAAGGAATGTAAACTGTAGTACGGGTAGAGTAAAATGGCTTCCCAATGTCCAACTGGAGATAGTTGTGCTCCTTTGAGTCTGGATATCGAGTAAAAATTCAGAGGCAATGGAAGGTGGACAGAAGCAGTGATGAGGTTGAGCTGAGTGTTGTCAGTGTATGTGTAGAATCTCCCAATTCTCACTTAATACTCCCACTGTATGAAAGGGCAGTATCTGGGAAAGGTTCCAAGCTGTGATTCTAGTTTCACTCTGCTCCTAGATATAGGGGAAGGTTCCCTATCAGCAGCAGCTACTAAACGACTAAGAGGAACTTACCTGGAAAGGAGCTGCCTCGAGTTCTGTGAATAAAGAGAGAAAATCAAATCAGTCAATGAATAAAGCAACACAGTGGAACTAAACAATGAATTTGGGATTGAGAGGAAAGAGTTCAGAGTGGAATAGTAGATGGGGCTAGTCCCAGGAATGAGGAACAAACCCACATTTCACTGCTGTCTATCCTGGGATTGTACCAACACACGAAAGACAGAACTAAGGAGACACCAACACACAAAAGGTAGGGACTGAGAGGACACTAACACTGAGGGCAGGACCCAAGGGTAGATCCAGTGCTGGGCTCCAACAAGTTTGCCCTCCTACTAGCCTCACAGAAACCCTCTAATCCCCAGTCCTGGTCCTGTGTAAATTGAAGATGTACCTGAATAAAGAAGACAGGGTCTTTCTGTACAAGATTCTGGGTTTCCCTATCAATTAATGTTATCCGTTCCATCCTCTGGTTTAAAGCTCCAGAACAGCTTCTAATCTGTGAAAGTATGCGGAGACCCTCCTCATCAATCAGTGACATTGTGGATGCTTCACCTTCTTCCAGCTTTCTCTTCCATTCAGAGAAGATCTTCTGTAGATTTCCTTTCAGTTCACTGATTCGTATCTGAAACCAAAACCAACTCTCATTACAAACAGCCATTCCTTAAAGCTGTTACCCTGAAAATATGGCACTTTCCAGAGACAGGACAGTTTCTTTTGATCACTACCCCATCGCTGTTAAAGATAGACAAACAGTGGGTGGTTTCCACTGGGAGGGAAAACTCTCTATTCTAGGTAGTTTCTCCAGTGTTACCTTGAGTTCTGAACCCTCAAGAATTAAGTTATGAGGAGAGTTTATACAAACCAGGATTTTATGTCCTAGAATTTAAGAGGTTAAAGAGTGAACTGATTGACTTTATAAGGTTTTAAGGGAAGATGAAAGTATGATAGAGAGAAAATGTTTCCATTGGTTAGGGAATGTAGGATGATAGGATATCAGCCTTTTGGGAGTGAAATTTAGAAACACACAGCATGGTAAACATTTGGATCTCACTCCTGAAAACAGCAGATGATGTTAGCTCAATTGTTAATTTTAAATTTGAGATTAACAGCACTCTATCCATCAGGGTCATTGAGTTTGGGTCAATGGTATGAAGATTGAGTTAGGCCACAGATCAACTATGATTTCGTGGCTAGGCAGAGCAGGCGTGAGGTTGTAAATAGCCTATTGCCGTTCCTGTATTCCTCGGGAGGTCCCTAGAATTTTGCCCAACTTGGCTGCAGATTTCAGTGAATCCAGTTCCAATTCCACTTTTCCCTACCTGTATTTCAGCTTCACTTCTGTCTAAGTCTTGCTGTTTGCTGGAACAATTCTGCTGGACTCCTCGAAGCTTCTCAACTTCTGTCTGCAATTCATCCTGGAAAGTGTTTAGAAAGTGTTTAGAAAAGGTTTCAAACTGGAGTGTAAAAGAGAAATAACTTGCTTTCAGGAGTAAGCCGATCAGTTGTGGATAGAAAATGAATCACAGAATAGTTGCAATACATAATTTTTTTTTATTCATTCATGGGATTTAGGCATCATTGGCTGTGTCAGAATTTATTGCCCATGCAGCCCATAAGTCTCACAGAATCCCTACAGTGTGGAAACAGGCCCTTCGGCCCAACAAGTTCACACCAACCCTCACAGCATCTCACCCAGACTCATCCCCTTATAAACCCACCTAATCTACACATGCCTGAACACTACGGGGTAATTTAGCATGGCCAATCCACCTAGCCTGCACACCTTTGGACTGTGGGAGGAAACTGGCGCACCCGGAGGAAGCCCACGCAGACACGGGGAGAATGTGCAAACTCCACACAGATAGTCGGCCGGGAGTGGAACTGAGCCCAGGTCCCTGGTGCTACGAGGCAGCAGTGCTAACCACTGAGCCACCACGCCACCCAGAACAACAATCCCTTTGTGCTGTGAAAAGTATTTTCACCCACTGAGTTTCCTCCATGGGTGTTCCCTCACTCCCCCCATAGTGGTGGCCCTGTCCCTACTGCTCAGGGGACAGAATCCTGCAGTTTTACACAGGATCCAATATGTCTGTTCTACAGCCCTGAGCCATGGAGTGCCAGTGCTGGTGGGAGCAGTCTTAGGCTCACTTCAGTGCCTAGTGCCCCTTTTAGTGCCCAGCCTGTTTTCTCAGGATATAAGAGAAAGAGGATGAAGCAAATCTGACCTACAAGAAGCAACCAGCTGTAAACCAAGGCCCAGGTCAGTAAGAAAACACTGGATTAACTCAGCACCATCTGTAATCTGTTTTAATTAATGCTGATCATCAGGAAAATCACTGCCATTAATATCAGGAACTGCATCACTCACCTGAATAGAGGCTTGCGTCTGTTCCAGACTCTGCAGTGTATGGGACTTGTGTCTACCCACTATTATACAGCCACCACACAAACTTACAGCATCATCTTTACAATAGAACTGTAAGAGTTCCTTATGGTCAGAACATTGCCTGCTTGTGAGGTCAGCTACAGGTTCAATAAGGATGTGTCCACTGGAGGCCGGTTTGAGCAGATGTGGTTGCAAATGAAAAGCACAAAGTGAAGCTTCACATTTTAAACATGTCTTTGCAGCCGGTGTTGGATTCTCGATACAGTAGTCACACATGATGTAGCCCAAATCAGCAGGAGACTGAACTGTTGTATTGTTCCACATGTTACAGTCTGTGGACATTCTCTTCAGACTGGCACTGACCTTGAAGTTCTGGCAACACAAAGGTCCAAACTTCTCCAAATAATTTCAAGCAGAAACTGTGTTCACAGTAAATGCTCCAGTACACGTGGAGATGCCACTGTTTCTGAAGCTTGAACTTCATTTATAGTATCAGCAGCAGAGGCTTCATACAGCAACACAGAGTGAGACATGAGGATGGAAAATGAAACCCTTATAACGACTTACAGCACTGAATGACAGCATTACTTTCGGTTTTGTGGTTAAGGATGAAACCCTCAAGGCATGCACAATAATTCAGAACCAATGTCAGAAAAATGAAATGATAATGTTACAATGGCTTGTTTGTCATCACCATTACTTAAGGGACACGCTCACCACCCATGCACTTGCAGTACCCATCATTTTATTGCAGGCAATGTTGCAGCAAGGTGTCTGCATCAAAAAGAAACAGGTCAATAAAATGAGTCATATTTGAATAAAACAATTATTCAAATATTTAAAATAATTCAAATTTTGTGATGGGGATTTGCTCACTGCTCCCTCCAAACAGTTGTGCTGCATTGCTGTACACTGCCCCTGGTAGTTAGGGAGTAAAGCAGCGAGTGGGAGAAATTTAGTGAGGGATAGTGAATGAGGGAGCAAAGTGTTGAGTTAGGCTACGAACAGGGGAGTGAGGATGTGAAGTCAGCAACTGAGGTGATGGCCTACTGGTATTATGTTCTGGGGAATTGGGTTCAAATCCTGCCTTTGCAGATGGTAGAATGTGAATCCAATAAAAATATTTGAATTAAATATGGGTTGATTAGGAAAATATCTGGAAGGTCCCAGTTAAGGGGCCCCTGTGGCAGAATGGCAATGTCCCTACCTCTAAACCAGGAGATGTGGGTTTAAGATCCACTCACTCCAGAATGGATAATTTTTATTTGATCTCAAATTTAAAAGAAACCACAAGATTACAAAAACATCTCATCTAAGCTTTGTTTGTGGTTTGAATGGTAATGACATCTGGCAAGCAGATCTGAAAGTAGTTCAACAATTTGTGAAGGGAAATTTGCAAAAGAAAGCCCCTGTGAAACCTTTGAAATAGTTCAGTAAATACTTCAGTTAACAGTGCAAGACAGGCTAAGTATCAGGAGGTCCCTGTTTCAGTTTGGTGGTTTTCTCATTTTACTGCTACTAACTTGAAAAATTGTGTATTCTGAGCCCAGAAGAACCACGGATGCTCAGTGGTTGCATACTTTCAATACAGTATATTCAAGGCAGGGTACAATGGACTTTGATGTAAAAAAAGAAATTAAGGGTTATTAACTGTGCAAGAAAGAGGAGTTGAGATAGATGATCAGGTATCATCTTACTGAATGGTAGGTTGATGGGCCAGATGAAAACAGGAAAAGTAGAAAAAAAAGGAGCTGTAGTAGATTAATAAAGCCCTCAAACCTACTCTGCAATTCAACTAGATTGTTACTGATCTTCTATCTCAATACCACTTTTCAGAACTATCCCCTTATCTCTAACGTCTTAAGTATCGAGAAATCTATCGCTCTCTCTGTTTTGAACTTACTCAATGGCTGAACCTCCACAGCCTTCTGGAGTAGAGAACTCCAGTCATTCTCCACTCAGTGAAGAAATCCTTCTCAATTCAGTTCTATCCAGAGAGATGCTGTCCTCTCCTTCTAGAGTTCCTACCACCTTTTGAATGCTTCAATGAGATCATCTATCGTTGTTCTAAACTCTGCAGGAAAGAGGCACAGTCTCCTCAATTTCTCCTCACTGGAAGTCTTTCTAACCCAAGAATTAGTCTCGTGAACCTTTTTGTTTCACCCCACCCCGTTTACAAAATTATCCATCCTTAGGTCACAACAATCCTTATGATATTGCAACATGACATATTCCTGCATTCAAACCCTCTTGCAAAAACAGCTGTTTGCTGCACCTCCATATTAACTTTCAGTGACTTAGGAACAAAGAAACTTGGATTCCTTTGAATATCAACACTTCCCAATCTCTCACCACATTAGTAAGAAAGACCAAGGTGCAGAATATTTCTTAAGTGGATAACCTCACATTTTTCCACATGACTTTCTATCTGTCATGTTCTTGCTTGATCACTTAGCCTTTTTGAATCCCCTTGAAGTCTCTTTGCATCTTTCTGACAATATGACTAGCTTGTTTTTGTCATCCACCAGGGCCTGGGAGAGGGGGCTGGAGGGCACATCAGGACCCAATAGGTAGCTCTGGAGCTCGAAGGGACCAGTGATTTGCTGTGTTTGTTGCAGGGGTTCAGCCCAGGAGCTGCCCCAGGACCTGTGATTTCTGTCCCAGTCTTCAGCAAATTTGGAAATATTACTGTTGGTCTCCAAATCCAAATCATTGATATACAAGCACTGATCCTGGTGGTACTGCGTTCCTCCCAGCCTGCCAATCTAAGAATGACTTCCTTATTCTTAACTATCTGGTTTATGTTCATTAACTAATTCTTAATTTATGCTAATATTCCCAAGCCCATGTGCTCTAATTTTGTTGACTAAACTCTTGTGGGGGAACGTATCGAAATCATTCTCAAAATCCAAAATACACCACATCCATCAATTCCCCTATATCTATTTTGCCAGTAAGAGCTTCAAAAACCTCCAACAGCTTTGTCAAAGATGACTCCTTTCTCACAGTCAGTCATCCATCATGGAAACAGACCCTTCGGTTCAACTAGTCCACGCTTGACCATGTTTCCAAACTAAACTGGTCCCATCTGCCTGTGTTTAGCCCATATCCCTCCAAACCTTTCCTATTCATGTACTTATCCAAATGTCTTTTAATCATTGTATCTGTACCTGCATCCACCACTGCCTCTGTAGTTCATTCTACAGATGAACCACCGTATGAAAATGTTGCCACTTATGTCCTTTTTAATCTTTCTCCTTTCACCTTAAAAATATGCCCCCTAGGTTTGACATCCCCCACCCTCAGGAAAAGACTCAAGCTATTCAACTTATCTATGTCCCCCATGATTTTATAAACCTCTACAAGGTCATCTCTCAGCATCCTTCGCCCCAGTGAAAAAAGTCCCAGCCTATCCAGCCAATTTTTATAACTCAAATCCTCCATTCCTGGCAACATCCTTGTAAATCTTTTCTGAACCCTCTCCAGTTTAATAATATCCTTCCTAAAACAGGGTGACCAGAACTGTAGACAACTTCAGAAAAGGCTTGACGATGGGAAGTGAGGGTTATAGTGAAAGGATGCTTGTAGGACCGGCGATCTGTGACTAGTGGTGTGCCTCAGGGGTCAGTGCTTGGCCCATTGCAGTTTGTTATCTATATCAATGATTTGGATGAGAATGTACAAGGCATGATTAGTAAGTTTGCAGACGACACTAAAGTAGGTGGTATTGTGGACAGTGAGGAAGGTTATTGGAAATTGCAGCAGGATCTTGATCAGCGAGCGAAGTAGGCCAAGAAATGGCAAGTGGAGTTTAATATAGATAAGAGTGAGGTATTGCATTTTAAAAAGTCAAATCAAGGTTGGAGTTTCATGGTGAATGTTAGGACCTTAAGGAGTGTAGTGGAACAGACAGACCTTGGAGTTCAGGTCTCAGTTTTCTGAAAGTGGAGTCGCTAGGAGACAGGGCAATGAAGGAGGTTTTGACACACTGGCCTTCATCAATCAGGACATTGTGTACAGATGTTGGGAAGTTGTGTTGCATTTGTACAGGATGCTGGTGAGGCCGGATTTGGAGTATTGTGTTCAGTTTTGGTCACCTTGCTATATGAATGATGTTATTAAACTGGAAAGATTGCAGAAGAAATTTACAAGGATGTTGCTAGGACTTAAGGGACTGAGTTATAAGGAGGGGTTGGACAAGATAGGACATTTTTCTTTCAAGCGTAGGATACTGAGGGGGATCTTATAGAAGTGTATAAGATCATGAAAGGCATCAATAGGGTGAATGCACTCAGTCTTTTTCCCAGGGTGGGGTAATCAAGGACTAGGGGGCATCAGTTTAAGGTAAGAGGGGAAAGAATAAATGGGAACCTGAAGGACAACTTTTTTTTTTTTATACAGAGGGTGGTACACATATGAAATGAGCTGCCAGTGGAAGTGGTTGAGGCAAGTACATTAACAACATTTAAAAGACATTTGGACAAATACATGGAAGGAAGAGGTTTAGAAGGATAAGGGCCAAGTGCAAAGAAATGGGGTTAGCAAGGATGGACATTTTGGTTGGCATGGACCAGTTTGGACCAAAGGGCCTGTCTCCATGTCATAGCACTCTATGACTCTGACTCTTACAGGCCTTACCAATGTCCTGTACAACCTCAACTTGACATCCAAACTCCTATACTCAAAGGTCTGAGCAATGAAAGCAAGCTTGTTAAACACCTTCTTAACCACCCTGTCTACCAGTGATGCAAAGTTCAAAAAAATTATGTATCTGAACCCCTAGATCCCTTGGTTATACAACACTACCCAGGGCCCTACCATTAAGTATGTAGGCCACATTTCAATGCTCTGGAACCTACAGCATCAGGTCTAGGTGGCTTAACAACCATTAGTCCAAATAATTTATCCAACACTACATTTTAACTAATATTGACTTGTTTTAGTTACTCATTCTCAGTGCTGAATTTGTTGGAGGAACTTCACCTCATCTTTCGCCCAAGGCACCTTACAGTCATCAGGACTCAGCACTGAGATTTATGTGAATGTGAACACACTCTTCCACATTCATTACTCACAACCCTAAATCCCGTTTTGCATGGGCACAGCACAACCAGCCATTTACACTTCCCCTTAGCACCCTACCCAGCATTTATCTCTCTGTTTATCATCAGTAATCCTTTTTGTTTCCCTCTCTTTTCTTTTCCTCTTTCTCAGCACTGTCTCTATGCATTATATTCAATCCCTAACTCAACCACCCAAGTTATCAGCATAAACACTACCCTTTCTCATCTGCTTTCAGTCCTGACGAAGGGTCACTGGATCTGAAACATTAAATCCGTCTTCACCTCCACAGTTGCTGCCAGACTTGTTGAGGTTCTGCAGCATTTTCTGTTTTTGTTTCAGATTTCCAACATTCTCAGTTCTTTGTTTTATTTTAGAAGTGGTACAATCCATTTTTATGTTTCATGCTAGTTTACGTTGGTATCCTATTCTCATTTTCTTCATGGTTCTCTTCTGCTAAGTTTTAAAATGCTTCCAATCCTTAGCCTTATTAGTTTTTGACAAATTTGCAGGCTCCTTCCTTAAATCCATTACAATCTATAACATCCGAAATTAAGTTGGTTCACTTTATCTTTTGAATTAGTTAATCCTTTGTCATTGCACAATAGTGGATCTCAAATAGCTCTAGTTGGCTCCTCAACTTGCAGAAAACCATCTCAGATACATTCCAGGAATTGGACCTGAGCATTAGTCTTAATTAGGTTAACTCAGCCTCTATGTAGATTAAAATCCCCCATCATTATTGCATTATGACACGACACTAATTTCTGCTTTATACCTTAACCAACGTTACTATTAATGATGTTTAGTGGCCTATAAACAACCTGCACCAATGTTTATAGTCCCTTGCTGTTTTGCTCCACCCAAACTCATTCTACATCTTGATCTTCTATTCTAAGATCATCTCTTACTAATGTACTGATCATACCACTTATTAAAATCACTACTTTCACCTTGAATGTGGAATACTCCTGGACATTCAGTTCTCAACCTTGGTCAACCTGTAGCCATGTCTCAGTAAAGACAGTTAGATCATTCCTGTTTATATCTATTTGTGCCAAACATCTATCTTGTTGTGAATGCTGCTTGCAATCAAACACATTTCCTTTAAATTTTCATTTTTATTTTGACTTTTTTGATGCTGGACTTTGTTTCTGATTTCACTTAGTACTTTATAATACTTTATTTATACTCAATTCTCTGCTATCTGAATTTCCTTTCACATTCCCATCCTCCTGCCAGATTAGTTTAGAATCTCTCCAGCAGAACTAGCAAATCTCCCTTCAACAATGTTAGTCCTGGCCCTGTCAAGGTGTAAGCCATCCTCCTTGTGCAGGTTTCACCTGTTCCAGAATTGGTCTCAATGCCTCAGAAATCTAAAGCCTTCCCTCCTACAGCATTTCTCCAGTCACATGTTCATGTGAACTATCCTCCTATTTCTGTACTCACTAGCATGAAGTACTGGGAGTAATTCTGAGATTACTGTCTGTGAAACCCTGCTTTTCAATCTCTATTTTACCTGTCTGATACATTCATTCAGGGCCTCATCCTCATTCTCCCTATGTTATTGGTACCAATATTAACCATGCTTTGTCTCCCACAGGAATGTCCTCCGGTTACTCAGTGATGTCCTTCACCAGAGGCAGCATACTATACTGGAGTCACAAATGCAGCCACAAAAACACAGATTGGGCCTACTCCTGCTCATACATTTTAAGAACTTTCTTCATACATCAGACTTGTAGGTATGGTGGGTTTTACTGTGTAATAGAAACTTGATAGAGCAGACAAGGAATACCAATTCCCCACATTGAGATTACTTAAAAATATTAACCCTGAATATACGCTCTCAGAGTTACACTATCCTGACAGCTGTGAAGTAGTACTCAAGGGTAGGAAAATGGATTATTTGGTTAAAAAGTCTGCATTGGTTATTCAAAGCTGAGAAAATCTAAGAGCTCAGTTGTTGGAGGATGTAAGAAAATGACTTCACACCTCATAGAACATGAGGGGAAGTAGTAGTAGTGGGAATGACAGGGGATTTCCCTGTGTGTTTTGAAGTGTTTCAAGCTGTATTATTTTAGGTAGCTTGATCTGCTTTATTTCTATTGTATAATAACCATCAGTTTTATTGTTAAAGCCAAATCTGCAACCTAGTGCAGTTATGTTACAGTGAAAAGTTACCACATTAAATCAGAAAAAAAAGACAAAAAGATGATCCCTCAAGACAGATTCCATTCTGGGGTCTGACTTGTACAGTATCAGCTGGGTTTGTAACAGCAGCATCATTCTGCAGGGGCAGAAATTGCAGATGAATATTGAAAGTGGAAGGTGGTGTGGTAGAAGGTGGAGGACAAAGGGAACACTATTGTCGTTCTGGCAGGAGGGGAATTGGTGAGACAGAAGAAGTGTGGTCACACAAAGTCATGTGTCCTGTCAGCCACAGTGAGGAGAAATTGTTTGAAGGAAATCAAAGACATCCTAGAAATGTTTTGTGGAAGACTGCCTCCCCAGAATGCAATGGAGGTGGAGAAAGTGGGAAAAACATAATGGAATTCTTACAGGATGTAAGGGGTGAGGAATTATAATCAAGGTAGCTATAGGAGTCAGAGGGTGAATAATGAATGTTAGCAGATCTCCTATTATCAGAAATGGAGACAGAGAAGTCAAGGATAGGAAGGTAAGAGTTGGAAATGAGTCATGTGAAACTGGGAAGGTTAGAATTTGGAAGCAAAGTTGAAGAAAGTTCTCAATTCAGGGCAAGAGCAGGACATGGCATTAATACAATTATCAATGTATGGGCGGAAGAATAGAGGAGGTCTGAATTGGTTTGGATAAGAAAGCTTTGATAAAAAGACAAAGTCCATACTGGTACCCGTAACATCTTTTATTTGAAGTGAGATGAGTTAAAGGAAATAGTGTTCAATGACAAAATAACTTCAACCTGGTGATAGAGGGTGATGGGTGATGGTTAATGGTTAATGGAAACTGGCTCAGGCTTAGTTGAACAAAGAAGCAGAATCTCCTTGGGCATCCTGATGAAGGAAGGAGGATGGAGAGATGGGATGTCCATGGAGATAAGGAGTTGTTTAAAAACAGAAAACTGAAAAATTTTGGAATGAAAGAGAAAATCAGAAGGATCATGGGTGTAAGCAGATAGAGACTAGACAATGGGAGAGTAAACAGTCAAGGCAGAGAGAAATCAGTTCATTGGGACAGGAAAAGATTGAACAGATAGTCCTGTTTATATTGGGAAGGAAGGAGAAATAAGCCATATAGGGCTGTGAGCTTGTGAACTATTGAGTAACGGGTACCAGGAGATTAGCAGTCAGCAACAGGGGAGGTGATGGCTTAGTGACTTTATTATTAGACTATTAATACAGACACCCAGAGACCCAGATCCCCAGAACTTACCTGGGTTCAAATCCTGCAGCGGTAGATGGTGGAATTTGAAATCAATGAAAATCTGGAATTAAGAGTCAAATGATGACTATTGTCAAGAAAAACATACCTGGTTCACTAATGTCCTTGAGGGAAGGAAACTTCTGGCCTACACATGATTCCAATCCCACAGCAACCCAGGGATGGGCAATAAATGCTGGCCAAGCCAGTGAAGTGCATATCTAGTGAATGAAATTTTAAAAATTGGTCTGAAAACAATGCTTCAAGTTCAATGGTGGAGTAATAGTCTAGGCAAGAAGGTCGTAGATGTCAGTACAGAACTGCCTTGGGAAATCTATCTTCTCAGCTCTTTCTCTCCTACTGACTGATTGTTTTTCCTACTTCAATTCTAATTCTTTTATCCTCTTGTCCATTAGATTCTTACCTATTTCTGTGACTTTGCTGATACGCTCTGTCATTTTAACATTTCCAGTTTCCCTCACTTCCCCCTTTTCCTAATTAACATCCAATTCATTCTACACCTGTGATCCTTCTGATTTTCTCTTTCATTCTACACTTTGTTACAGAGGGGAAAAGGTTGAACTCCTCTGATGATTAAACTAAAACACAAGCCCCAACCTGTTATGACAGGAGTAGGGGTTCCCCTCTAATAATTACCCCTGAAACACTCAGAAGCTTGTCTTTCCCCTCAAACTATTAAAAGAATGGTTAAAAGAAAGAAAATCCCTGATCTCCACTTTATAGTAACAAGAAACAATTAAACCCACAAATGAACAGAATTACTAACAAACTGACAATTCCCCCTTATACTACTAACTACCTCCTAAGTCTAAATTCTACTTGAATACTGTTCAATAAACACAAGTCCTAATTAATAAACCCAATTAATAAGAGAACAATGAATTCTAACTTATTCTCTCCAAGTTCACACAGACTGTCTTCTGGAATATTCTGTCATCCCTGCTCTCTTCACAAATGCCTTTCTTCCACTAATTCTGCTGTCAGGGATGTCTTATCTCTATAATTTCTTCAATGGGGACTTTGAGCTAAAATATATTTGATTAATTAGATGGGCTTTCTCTTAGAGCTGAATGGGGCTAACTGTGGCAGGTAGTGGATGGCTCTCTCCAATTTTCCTGATTCCCTTGTCTTATATACCCAAAATAACATAATCAAATTCTTATAATATGATTAGTTTCAGGTTGTCAACATCATTGGATTTAAAGTCAATTGGCTTTCCGTATTAAGGTGCTTGGTTTAAATTAATTGGCCAAATTCAAACTTGTTGTCGTGGAAAAGTGCTGCTTGGTTGTTCTATCCATTCAGGCACTCCTTGTGCACCTGCATTTATAAACTTCCAAGCACAGACAAAGCATGAGCTCTTAAAGGAACTTTGGCACTCTTTTCCCCACTATCATTTTTAACAACAAATTCTAACTTCCTACCAACAAATTCTAACTTCCTGCTTTCCAATTCATGAATTTTCTACCTAACTTCATACTAACTCTCGCCTTAAGAAAAAAAATGAACTATCATTATGAAAAGATGGCTTCTTTTTTTCCCCAAATCTTAACACTATTATCACGAAATACATAGTTCAGTACTCTAAAATTGTACCTTTCATACTAATTCTAAATATATATAATATTGGAGTGTACCGGTTCTATCTTACCTACAAATTTTCTTTTAAACGTGCAATAACGCAAACACAATAACATTTTTACGACCAGCAACATGTACAATTTGTAGATTAAAAGCCTGTAACATAAGACTCCAATGAAATAGTCTCATATTTTTATCCTTAAATGTTTCCAAAAAGTTGAGAGTGGTGTGGTCTGTAAACACAACCATCGCTGAAATATTGTTCGTAACATAAACATTAAAATGTTGTAAGGCCAGTACCAAACTCAATAATTCCTTTTCAATGGTAGAGTATTTTCTCTGATGAATATTGAGTTTCTTTGAAAAATATCTAATTGGCCTCTCGGTTCCGTCATCATCCTGCTGCATCAACACAGCTCCAACCCCAATATTGCTGGTGTTGATTGCGACTTTAAAGGGTTTTGAGAAATTTGGTGTAGCTGAAACTGATGCGGTCGTTAATACGGATTTTAAATTCTCAAATGCCTCCTGACACTGTTCTGTCCACCAAAATTTCATGTTCTTCTTTAGCAAATCCATCAGCGGTGCCACCACATTACTAAAGCTCGGCACAAACTTCCGGTAGAATCTGCTCAGGCCCAAAAATTGAAGAATCTTTCTTCAAGAATGGTCTTGGAAATTCCTTGATGGCCTTCGTTTTTATGTTCCTCAGGGTCATCCTTCCACATCCAATGTTATGTCCCAAGAATGTCACTTCTGCCTTTGCAAATTCAGTTTTTGCTAAGTTTTTAACCAGTTTTGCCTCCTGTACTCTTTCAAAGAGCTTTGCCAAATACACACATGATATTTCCATGAATGGCTGAAGATCATGTCATCATCTATACAGAGGGCACAATTAGTCAATCTTGCCACAACTTTGTTCATAAGTCTTTGAAATGTGGCTGGTGTGTTCTTCATACCAAAGGGCATTACTTTAAATTGATACAGCTCATTTGGGGTTACAAACACAGAAACTTCTTTCGCTTTCTCTGACAAAGGTACTTGCCAGTAACCATGAATTAAGTCCAACTTGGTGATGTAAGTGGCTTGTCAAACTTTTTCCGCACAGTCCGTTACGGCATTGACCTTTCGATAATCCATGCAGAACCATCAAGTACCACCAGGCTTTAGAACCAAGATGATCAGCGACCTCCACTCGCTTTGACTTGGTTCGATGACATCTTCTTGCAGCATCGCTTCCACTTCCTTCTATACCTGTGCAGATTGTTGTTCTATTGAAACAGCATTTCCTACTTCAACATCATGCACTATAGTACTGGTCCTTCCTATTCTATTCCCACAGATGTCCTCATATTTCTACAACAAACCTTTCAATTCAGTCCTCTGTTCCTGAGACAGATATCTCACTATTCTATCCTACTCTCTAAGGACTTCCTCATTATTTAACTTACTTTGAGGCACATCAAAATCAAATGATTATAATTCTGATTCCTCACTCTGAGGGATAGTAACTAATACCTGTTTCTCCAGTTCCCTGTCCCTGTTATAGTAGGATTTCAACATATTCACATGACATACCTGATAAAGCTTCTTTCCATCTGGGATCTTTACCAGATAATTCACCTGACTCAACTTCTTCTCAATCTGATAAGGACCACTATATCTTGCTTTGAAGGGATATTGTACCACTGGTAACATCACCCAATACTTTAACCCCACCTGCAAACATCCGAATTCTAGATTTCTTATCTGCTTCTTGCTTCATTAGATGCTGTGCCACCTTCAGATGTTGTCTAGCTAATTCACCGAGTCTGTTTAATCTTTCCCTCACCTCAGATACATAATCCAACTCTGAGATCTCTGACTTCGGACCTATCAACTTTTTCTTAATTGATTTTAAAGGCCCTCTTACTTTGTGTCCGAACATCAACTCGAATGGAGTAAACTGAGTCGATTCATTTGGGGCATCTCTAATGGCAAACTATATAACTGGGATACCTTTATCCCAGTCATTTGGATAATCCTGGCAATAAGCCTTCCAACATGGTTTTTAGGGTCTGATGCCACCTGGGATTCAGAATGGTATTCAGGATTGCCACCTGCCAATGCTCCCTGGGATTCAGGATGGTATGCACTTGATTTAAAGTGTTTAATGCTAAATTACCCATGATCTCCTTAAATCGTTTGGAAGTAAAATTGAACCCTTGGTCTGACTGAATCTCTCTGGGTAGGCCATAACGTATAAAGAAAGCAACCAACTCTTCTTCAACCCTCTTTGCCTTGACACTCTGTAATGGAATTGCCTCCAGAAACCTGGTAGACACATCCATTATGGTTAGCAAATACTGGTTCCCACTTTTGATTTTAGGGACGGGACCTAGGCAAACAACCATTACCTGCATGAGAGGTTCTTCAAAGGCGGGAATTGGCATCAAGGTGCTGGTTTTATTACTGCTTGTGGCTTTCCTACCATTTGACAAGTATGACAAGTACAGCAAAATTCAACTACGTCCTTATGCAATCCGGGCCAATAGAAGTGCTTTTGTATTTTAGCCAGAGTCTCCCTCATTCCTAAATGACCTCCTACCGGTAATTTGTGTGCTACCATAACACCTCCTGTCTGTATGCGACCAGCAATACAATCTGATGCACTTCTGCCAATTTCTCCTCTGCACTAACCTGGCAAGGTCTCCATTTTCACCTTAGGATTCTATCCTTGAGATAATAACACTCAGGAATACATTCTGATTCCTTTTCCAAGTAGACTTTATAATATAGATCTTTTATTATCTCATCTTTTTGTTGTAACTCCAGTAATCTTACAGAACTAAACACCTCTGCCTGATCCTCTACCTGTTTAGATTCTTCTTTTACCACTTTGTCAAACAGGGTGTCAGCTAAGTGGACCTCAACTCCTTCATGTTTCTCTTTGGTTTTCCCCTTTTGCTTTAACCTTTGACTGTGGGATCTTGTCACCACACAGTCTGGAAAAATTCCACGGTATTTTTCTTTTAACTCCTCAGTTCCCTGGTTTTCCTTCGGCTTCTCTATTAGAAGGGGCACCACTCCCACTTTTGCTCCTGCCAGGTCATTTCCAAGAACAAACTGTACTCCTGAAATTGACACTCTTTCAATCACTACCACTTTCACTTCCCCAGTCTTGATTTGACTTTCCAACCTGATCTTACATAGGGGAACACTTAAATCTCTGTCCATCTATTCCACAGGTTACGGCTCTCTCGGGTAATATTTCAGGAGTGCAAATGCTTTCATATCTTACTATTAGAGATTGACCAGCTCCCATATCTCTCAATATAACAACTTCTTTACCTTCTCCCCATGTTCTTCCTGAGTAAACCTTACCCTCAGAGGTGAAGTCTTTGTAGAGATCGCACACTGTCTCGCTATCCAGCCTGTAACTAGGCTGTACACTCTCCTGCAGCTCCTCGACTCCTTTTGGGATTTCCTTCACTACCTCAACTAATCCCACTGGTTTAGCATCTTTTACCATATTCTTTTTCCCAGTGCCTTTCTTAAGCCACCAGCACTGTGACTTTGTGTGTCCCACCTTATTACAATGAAAACGCCTGAGGCCTTTCATCTCCTTTTCACCCTCTTGGGTTTCTTTTATCACTTGTGAAAACTGTTTCCGGTGTGATCTACTTTTTGTTTTTCATTGAAGAATCTCCCTTTCTCCCATTTTCTATTCCTCACGTAATGAAATTGCTGTTTGGAAGCTAAATTTCGATTTATGCACTTATGCATATTCACCTACTTTCTCTGCAGTTCTTCTTCCTTTGGTAACTTTCTGTTCCTTAATATGATTTCTTATCATCTCTGGAAGTGAGTTTTTAAATTCATCTGGCAGAATGATCTCTCTCAGACCCATATGTCTTTTCTATCTTTAATGCTCTCACCCATTTATCAAAGTTGCTATGTTTAATTCTTTCAAACTCGACATAACTCTGACTTGGTTCCTTCTTTATGTTTCGGAACCGTTGTCTATTGGCTTCTGGTACCAATTTATAGGCACTCAAAATAGCCTGTTTAACATCTTCATAACTTCCTGACACCTCATCTGACAGCACTGCAAACACCTCACTACCAACATGATCTGAAGTAAAATTGCCCACACAGTCTCTGGCCAATTCATCTGTTTATACAGTTTTCAAAGGAAATGAAAAAGGCTTCTACATCTTTTTCATCGAATTTTGGTCATGTTTGAACATATTTGCATATATCCCTACTAGGCTGTTGGCTATGATGAGTTTGGTCATCCTCACTTCGATCTTGTACTTTTCCTTCTGCTATTTGAAGTCTTTTTGCTTCAAGTTCCAACTTCTTCTTTTCCAACTCGAACACTCTTTCCCTTTTTTCTCTCTTTCTTTTTCCCTCTCTTCTCCCTCTCTCTCTTTCTTTTTC
>NC_063343.1:12191095-12210582 GCF_021869965.1 Rhincodon typus
TCTCTCTTTCTTTTTCCCTCTCTTCTCCCTCTCTCTCTTTCTTTTTCCCTCTCTTTTGGCTCTGCTAAGATTCTTCTCTACCATCTTTCTCTTCTAACTCCAACTGTCTAATTTTCAATTGTCTCAACTCCATTGCACATGCCTATTTCTCTGATATACCTAATTGCTTGACCAATTCCTTTACAATTTCAGCTTTCTTTTTATCCTTAGTTAAACCCAAATCTAGCTTGTTTGCTAAGTGTAAAAGTATGTCCTTGCTTTGTCTTTCTAAAAACTTTCTTGGCAAATCTGGGAAGCATTTTCAAACCCCAGAACCTCTTCAGCAATGTTAACAGCCATCTCCCTCACTTTTAATTTAACCAACCACAAGTAACCAAAATTAAACAGATTTTTCTCATGGAAGTTTTATTTAAATATCTAGGACACTAATCCTCAAGTCTATTTAAAAGTGTCCAAATCTGTTCAGATCCGTTCAAGCCCCAACATGAACCAGCCAGATCCCATACTCGAACCATCCAGATCTCAGAATTGAGCCCCTAATTTGATAGAAGGGGAAAAGGTTGAACCCCTTTGATAATTAAACTAAAACACAAGTCCCAATCTGTTAGGACAGGAGTAGGGGGTTCCCCTCTAATAATCTCCCCTGAAAAACCCACAGAAGCTCGTCTTTCTCCTCATAATCTATTAAGAGAGTGGTTAAAAAAAAGAAAATTTCTGATCTCCACTTTACAAGTAACAAGAAACAATTTATTTATTTAACTCAACAATGAACAATTTAACAGAATTACTAACAAACCGACAATTCCCCCTTATACTACTAACTACTTTCTAAGTGGTCTAAATTCTGCTGGAATACTGTTCAAATAAACACAAGTCCCACTTAATAAACCCAATTTATAGGAGAACAATGAAGTATAACTTGATCTCTCCAAATTCACACAGACTGTCTTCTGAAATATTCTGTCATCTCTACTCTCTTCACAAATGCCTTTCTTCTGCTAATTCTGCTGTCAGGGATGTTTTATCTCTATAATATCTTCAATGAGGACTTTGTGCTAAAATATTGCGGTACCTTTGATTAATTAGATGGGCTTTCTCTAGATGGGCACTGCAGGGAATTGAGTGCTTTATTGGCCCCTCTATTTTTATTTAATCCCTACTCTCCCCCTTTACTTTCTTCACAAAAGCATCACCCTTATCAGGCTTTGCTTGTTACTATGTCACTGGCCACATGGGTGTTTTCCTGGTGGTGGAAATATTGAATAAAATTATTCGCACAAATGGTGTCTTTACTGAGTAACTGTAAATATACACACACAACACAGGTGTTGTGGGGAAAAAATAAGCACTCCTGCTGTACGGTGGCAGAGTTGGGTAAAAAGAAAGAATAAACAGGGGATTCAGAATCTCCTCAGGTCAGGGGCTGTCTCTGAGCTGGCTGGTCACAGCCAGTGTACTGTGAGTATATACAAAACAAAGTGTCACTTCAGCTGCGTGCTCCTGATCTTTGGGCATCTGGTATGGAGGGACATGGACAGATCAGAGAACCCCCTCACGGGTTACCTCCTGAGCCTGGCCAGGCTGACTATGAACAGGCAGCGGGCTGTGGAAGGGATCGACTCTGCCGACTGCCTGCCTGTCTTCGGTGGTTACATTTGAGCCCGGGTATCATTGGAGAGGGAGCACACGGTGTCCACCAATGCTCTCGATGCCTTTAGGGAGAGGTGGGCACTGCAGGTGATGCAGTGCTTTATTTGCCCCTCTAACTCTATTTTGATTCAGTGTCTACCCTCCTGCTTTTTTTCACATAAGCATTGCCATAATCAAGCTTTGCATGTTAACATTTCACTAGCCACATGGGTATTTTCCTGTTGGTGGAAAACATAGAATAAAGTTCTTGCACAATGGTGTCTTTTTACTGAGTCACTGCACACTCACACACAGTCACAGGTGATGTATGGAAATTTAAGCACTATTGTTGGGGCCCTTTTGGGTGCAGTGATAGTGTGGGGAATTACAAAAAAAAGGAGTATCAGACATTCTGTCACTCTGAGAGTTGGCTCTGAGGGAGCTGGATCAGTGTCAAGGACCTTCCATGTATAAATAAAGAGTGAGTTGGTGATGGGATACCAGCCTCCGTGGAGTTATTTCAGTGTCAACGAGAGTAAAGCATGCTCCCGAAGAAATTCGCTCACAACAGTCATCTTTGAGTTGGGGCAAGTATTTCTGGCATCATGCCGTTGTTTGGAAGCTTACCTCGTTCGATCAGGCCGTCAAAGAATGGAAAGAATGTGTTTTTTTTCCCGGACAAATGACATTGGAATAGATAAAAAGCAGTGAGTAATTCTCCTGACAGCTTGTAGACCCACAGCCTTTTCTGTTCTTAGGATCCTAACTTACCCTGGAGCACCAAATCAAAAATCTTTTAAGAGTTGATGGATATAGTTAAGGATTATTACAACCCCCAAGCCTCCTCTAATGCTATGACGCGATTGGTTTTACTCAGCAATTTGAGAAGCAGGGGAATCCGTATCAGGATTTTTGACTAGGTTAAGATGCCTGGCAGAGGCATGTGACTTTGGTTTAACCCTTAATGAGATGTTGAGAGACCGTTTAGTATTTAGGTTTAATGACGAAACCATGCAAAAGCACCGACTAGCTGAAGTCCAACTGGACTTCAAACAGGCACTACAACTGGCTTATCATTGGAAAATGCAGCAAGTGGAGCATATGAGGTGCAGGGTATTCCAAAGGAAGTTGACACCCTCGCCAGTCCGACTGAGCTTGGGGAATACCACTTGAGTGCAGGCAATTGCACAGCTTCACTCAGGACAAATCCTGAACAGAGGGACTCCAGGTCAGCCCACATCAAAACCCCCAAGCAAAACTGAGCCTTGGTCAAACAGTTAAAATTTTCTTCAGGATCCAGGTCGGCAAGCCATCGCAGTTACTGTAAAAGAGTCCCACTCTTTTGAGCAAAAGGACTCATAGGCTGGTAACCAGAATATTGCACACCCTGGAAAGTCCACCTACATTCGTTTTGGAACAGCTTAATTGCTTAGCAACATCCAAATCACAACCAGTCAAAATAAACATCTGGTTAATTGGTCACCCAGTTCTAATGGAGGTCGATAACAGTTTGACCATTTCAATAATCGCAGATCCAGTCTTCAGCAAAATTTGCTCTGAACTCCAATCCTTAAGTTTGTGCAAGACCTCAGCTAGACTAAGAACCTATATTGGGAAACTTTACAGATTAAAAGTACAACTTCGGTTCCAGTCTCTTATAAGAGGCAGCTGGTTCAGTTACCACTGATTGTAGTAAAAGGCTTGGACCCAAGCTTGATGGAGCAAAACTGGTTGAGAAAAATTCACCTAGATTGGCTCAAAATTTTTTGATTAGAAAATGGCTGTTTGAGTGAAGTCCTAATTAAGTACCCTGGAAGTTTTTCAGGTAGGTCTAGGGACTATCAAAGAACAGAGGCCACCTTGCATGATGACCAGGAAGCAATTCCACAATTCTGCAAGGTCTGCCTAGTGCCACTTGCCTTATATGCAAAAGTAGAGGCAGAAATCTAAAGGCTGGAAAGTGAAGGAATCATCAAACCAATCCAGTTTGTGGAATGGGCAGCACCGGTTGTACTGTTTTTTGATTTTAAATGAACAGTAAACTACTTTTCACAGCTGGATAAATACTCAATCCCTTGTATAGAGAATTCGTATGAAAGCTGGCAGGGGGCTGTTTGTCACAAAGCTGAACATGAGTCATGTATACTTGTAATTGCAGGTGGTTGAGGATTCCCAGAAGTATGCTACAATTAATACCATGAGGGCTTTTTTACCAAGAAATGAGACAGACATTTAGTATATTGTCAGCCTGTGCAATTTTTCAGTAGGTAATGGAGAACATTTTACAAGGTCTACCCCATGCTGTCATTTATCGAGATGACATGCTAATAACAGGGAAGACCAATAAGGAGGACTTAGAGAACTTGGACATAGTCCTTAAATGTTTCTTCCAAGTGGGCATAAGCGTTAGAAGGGAAAAAGTGTGTGTTCCAGGCACTCACGTGATCCACTTGTGCTACAGGGTCAACAAGACTGGGTTGCACCTGTTGGAAGAGACAGTGAAGACAATCCAAGGTGCACCTGCACCCATGTCTGTACCAGAGCTTAGTTCTTTCCTTGGGATGGTGATTTATTGTGGAAAGTTCATACATAAACAGGTGTCCATCTTGGCACCTTTGCATTAAATCCTAAAAGAGGGTCAGCCTTGGAAATGGTCACGTAGCCAAGCCATTTCTTTCAGGGAAGTGAAGAAATAGCTATCACCCTCTCAGGTGTTGGCACACTATGTTCCCAAATGAAATCTGGTATTGACATGTGATGCCTCTCCTATGGTATAGGGGTAGTACTGTATTAGCTCAAAGGTGGCCCAATGGAGAGGAATGCCTCATAGCATATGCATTCAGGACTTTGGCTAATGCAGAGTGTAAATACGCTCAGATAGAGAAGGAAGGTTTGGCAGTCATATTGGAGTCAGGAAGTTCCACCAATACCTTTACAACGTAAATTTGTAATAATGATGGACTACAAATCCTTGCTAGGTTTACTTAACGAGGACAAGGCAGTGCCGCCCATGGCTTCAGGCTGAATTCACTGGTGTAAAATTATAACTTGGAACACCATCCAGGTGGCAAAGTAGCAAATGTGGATGCATTGAGTCACCTCTGCTAGCAGATTCAAGATTGGTGGTACTGGAAGAATCTGTAATAATTTTAAATCTTCTGGACTTGCTTCCATTCACAGCTGACAATATCAGACTTTGGATGCAGAAAGATCCACTCCCAGCAAAACTGAAACAGCTAGTGGTGATGGGGAAACCTAGTCACAACTAGAATTGCCTCGATCCTTTTGGACCCGGGCAGACCGGATCACAGTGGAGGATGGCATATTATTATGGGGAGCAAGAACGATTGTCCTGAGCAAAGGTTACAACCAGATACTGGCTGAACTCCAGCAGGGTCTTCCAGGGGGGTCCAAAATGAAGATGTGGTGAGAAGTTATGTCTGGTGGCCAGGATTGGATGAAGACATAGCCACATTGGTGTGGCAGTGCCCAGAGTGCCAACAAGGACAAACATTACCACCAGCAGCTCCCCCACATTCGTAGGAATGGTTGGGAAACTTTGGACTTGGTTTCAAGTTGATTATGCAGGTCTTTTCCAGGGCTCAATGTTCTCAATTGTAGACGCCCACTCAAAGTGGCTGGATGTGCACAGAGTTCATTTGTCAAAAGACAATAGAAAATCTCAGCGCATCTTTTGCAATACACAGACGCCTGGAAGTGTTGGTCACAGATAACGGGCTGTTGTTTGCCAACAAGGAATTTGAGTATTTCCTTAAGTCAAATGGCATTTGGCATAGAAGGACAGATCCATACCATCCATTATCCAATGGTCTGGGAAAAACAGCAGTCCAAACTTCGAAGGCAGCCTTAAAGAAACCACCGAAAGCTTCACTAGATACCAAACTGTCTCAGTTCCTATTTGCTTATGGGACCACCCCTCATGCAACTACAGGGATAGTTTGAGTATAGTTGCTAATGGAGGAGATGACTTGCATCAGATTAAATCTTACCTTCCCGGACATGTGGGGAGGGTGAAACAGTACCAGGAATGCCAATGCCGGACACAAGACTCTGCTAAGCAAAAGAGACAGTTTACTTCAGGAGACAAAGTTTGGTGTAGAAACCACAGGAATAGCCCTGCATGGATAAGAAGCATGGTTGATGTGAGGTCAGGTCCAGTAACATATAAAGTTCAGGTAGCTGTGATGGTCCAGAACAAGCATGTGGACTATATGAAAGCTGCAAACTCACAAATGGGGAGGAAGCAAAACATGCCAGCTCCACAGAACAGTCAGAAAGGTTCTCAGATCCTGTGGGTTCTATCTTTCCATTAAGCGTTGAAGAGACCGTGGAATCTCAGATGAACAAAGTGGATGTCGCTGTCTCAACACCTTTGCTGCCTGAAGAAGACAATGAATTTCTCCTGAGATGCTCTGGGTGCAAGAGGCAAGCTACTGTGTGTTAAATGCCACTTGAATCCAAGGTGGAGTCGGTGGAACCTGACCCAAAGTAAAACACCCCAGGAGAAGCCCGGGGTGATGTAATGATTATAATGAGGTCAGCCACATGAACCTCATAGAATATGAGTTCTCTAATTGAGGCTGTTAATCTAGTCCAATGAGGGAGCCTGGCTGACAGATAAGAATAGGAATGTTAAACATTCTGTCACTTTGACAGCTGGGTCTGAGGGATCAGTGTCAAGGATTTTCCACATGTGACTCAGTGATGGGATAGCAGCCTCTGTGGAGTTATCTCAGCATGATTTTCTCTTTTTGCTGGCCTTTCTGAATCAATCCACATTTTTCATGTAACTATAAATTCAACAGAGAATTCTTTTTTCCAGATGCTTCCCCACCAGCCAAGTTAAATTGACTGGATTGTAATTGCTGCCTTATCCTTACAACGTTTTTTTGTGATTCTACAGTCCTTTGACACATCCCAGAGCCTGGGGAAGGCTGAAAGCTTATGGACGGTGACCCATAATTTCCATTCTTACTTCCTTCAATACCCTTGGATGTGTCTCATCCAATATCAGCCTGTGGTCAAATTTAAGTACCAACGGTCTATCAGTTATATTCTCCTTCCCACTCTTGAATTCTTCTGGAGACAGTTTCCCCTTGGGTAACATCTGCCTCTTTGATAAAGACAGATGCAAAATATCTATTTAACACCTCAGCCATTCACCCTGCCTTCAGGAATAAAATTCCATTTTGGGCTCAAATATTCATCCTTTTACCAACTTTTTACAACTCATGAGTGTATAGAAGACTTTGGGATTCCCCTTTCTGTTCGCTGCCAGTCTTTTTCTTTATAAATTCCTCTTTGTTGCCCTTATTTGGTTTTTCATCTCTCATAGTCATACAACACAGAAACAGACCTTTGTATCCAACTAGTTCATGCTGAACAAATCCCAAACTAAACTAGTCCCACGTGCCTGCTCCTGGCGCATATCCCTGCAAACCTTTCCTATTCATGTACTTATCTAAGTGTCTTTTAAATGTTGTAACTGTGCTCGCATCCACCACTTCCTCAGGAAGTTCATTCTGTATGTGAACCACCCTCTGTGTAAAACGTTTGCTCACGTCTTTTCTAAATCTCTCTCCTCTTACGTTAAAAATATGTCTATTAGTCTTGAAATCCCCCTTCCTAGGGAAAATACACCTATCATTAACCCTATTTATACTCCTCATGATTTTATAAACATCTATAAGGTCAACTCTCAACCCCCTATGCTCCAGTGAAAAAATGTCCCAGCCTTCAAAACGGTCATCAATTGTACTTTCAATTTGACACTTAGTTGACCTTTTTATTCATTTGTGCAATGTGGGTATCACTGGCTGGCCAGCATTTATTGTCTGTCCCTAGTTACCCTTGAGAAGGTGGTGGTGAGCTGCCTTCTTGAATTGCTACAGTCCACCTGCTGTGAGTTGATCCACAATGCCATTAAGGAGGGAATTCCAGGAGATTGACGGCAATAGTGAAGGAATGGTGATATATTTCCAAGTCAGGATGGTGAGTGGCTTGGAGGGGAAATTGCAGGTGGTGGCATTCCCATGTATCTACTGTCCTTGACCTAGATGGAAGTGGTTGTGAGTTGGAATGTGCTGTCTAAGAATCTTGTGTGAATTTCTGCAGTGTATCTTGTAGATAGTAGCAGTAGTGTGTACTGAGCATCGGTGGTGGAGACTGTAGATGTTGTGGATGTAGTGCCAAGCAAGCAGTCTGCTTTGTCCTGGATGGTGTCATGCTTCTTGAGTGTTGTTGAAGCTGCACCATCCAGGCAAGTGGGGAGTATTCCATCACACTCTTGACTTGTACCTTGTAGATGATGGATAGGCTTTGGGGAGTCAAGAGATGAGTTACTTGTCGCAGTATTCCTAGCAACTGACCTACTCTTGACCACTGTGTTTATGTGGTGAGTCCAGTTGAGTTTCTGCTCAATGATAACCTCCAGGATGTTGATAGTGGGGGAATTCAGTGATGGTAACACCATTGAATATCATGGGGTGGTGTTTAGATTGTATCTTATTGGTGATAGGCATAGCTTGGCATTTGTGTGGCACGAATTTTACTTGTTACTTGTCAGCCCAAGTGTGAATATTGTCCAGATCTTGTTGCATTTGAACATGGATTGCTTCAGTATCTGAGGAGTTGCAAATTGTGCTAAATATTGTGAAATCATTGGTGAACACGCCCACTTCTGACCTTATGATGGAGGGAAGGTGATTGATGAAGCAGCTGAAGGTGGTTGGGCCTAGGACACCACCCTGAGGAACTCTTGCAGACATTTCCTGGAGCTGAGATGACTGACCTCCAACAAACATGATCCTCTTCCTATGTGCCAGGTACGACTCCAACCAGTGGAGAGTTTGCCCCCATTGATTCCAGTTTTGCTCAGACTCCTTGATGCCACACTTGTTCAAATGCAGCCTTGATGTCAAGAGCTGTCACTGTCAACTGACCTCTGGAATTCATGTCTTTTGTCCACGTTTGAATCAAGGCTGCAATGAAGTCAGGAGCTGAGTGGCCCTGGGAGAACCCAAACTGGGCATCACTGAGCCAAGTCAGCATGGTGGCTCAGTGGTTAGCACTGCTGCCTCACAGTGCCAGGGATCCAGGTTCGATTCCACCCTCGGGTGACTGTCTGTGTGGAGTTTGCACATTCTCCCCCTGTCTGTGTGGGTTTCCTCTGGGTGCTCTGGTTTCCTCCCACAGTCCAAAGATGTGCAGGCTAGGTGGATTGGCTATGCTAAACTGCCTGTAGTATTCAGGTATATGCACATCAGGTGGGTTATACGGGGATGCGTCTGGGTGGGATGCTCTGAGGGTCGGTGTGGACTTGTTGGGCCGAAGGGCCCGTTTCCACACTGTAGGGATTCTATGATCTGATCTGAGCAGGTGCTGCTTGATAGCACTACTGATGATACCTTCCATACTTATGATCGAGAGTAGACTGACGGGGTGTAGTAAGTGGCCATGTTGGATTTGTCTTGCTTTTTTATGTACAAGATTAATTGCAGGACAAAATTTTCTTAATTTCTATCTCCCAATGAGGTGGGAAAACAATTAAAAATAGAATTGTCAGCTCTTAAGAGGCACTATAATGAAAATCAAATCACTAATTAAACTTATGAAAAATTAATTTACCATATCACCTTGGGTGTGGGGGTGATGATGCACCCAGTCCCCACGTTGCTCAATGGTCACAGAAGATGTAAATAAAAAAGTGGAGGACTTTCATGTCGTGAACCCTCCACTGTGAGCCTCTGCCACCACCAGATGGCAAGATGAAGTGGCCAAGGGTGTCCAGGTGGAAGATTAAGGTTAGGAAGCGATCGATATGCAGCAGCAGACCATACAGGATACCCCTTCTCACTAAATGTAAAGACTCCCCAAAGCCTGTCCACCATCTACAAGGCATAAGTCAGGAGTGTGATGACTACTCCACGCTTTCTTGGATGAATGCAGCTCCAACAAACCTCAAGAAGCATGACATCATCCAGCACAAAGCAGCCTGCTTGATGGCACCACATCCACAAATATCCACTCCCTCCAACACTGACAGTGGCAGTGTGTACATCAAAAGATACACTGCAAAACTTCACCAAGACTCTATAGGCAGCACCTTCCAAAACCATACCACTCTAGAGGGATAAGGGCAGCAGATACATGGGAATGCCACCACCTGCAAATTCCCTTCAAAGCCACACACCATCCTGATTTGTAAATGTATTGTTGTTTCTTCATTGTCGTTGGGTCAAAATCCTGCAGCTGACTCCTTAACAGCATTGTGGGTCTACCTACAGCAAATGGACTGCAGCAGATCAAGAAGACAACTCACTACCATCGTCTCAAGGGCAATAAAAAGTGGGCAGCCAGTGACACACGTGTCCCATGAGTGAATAAAAGAAAAGCAAGTTCCTTGAGACGGCTCAAACTGTGGAATGAGGGCTTTATTGGGATGTTTTGGGTCCAGGGCCAGTATGAAATTCCATCTGAATATGGGCCAGTTCAGTTGGATGTCCATCACTGCTAGAGCTGTGCCAACACCACAAGAGTTCTTGAAGCCACAGTTTTGAGGCTCTGGAAGGATTTGGCCATCAGTTGACAAAGTTCAGATGTAATGAAGGGTGGAATGTTCGATAAGGTGACCTCTGTGTATTAGCCTCAAGAGGGTCTGCAGGCAGGAACACTCAGCCTATGGAGAGCCCTTCTCCTGGGTCAGCTGTATTCCCATTTGGAGCTGAAGAACACAGCCGCCTCATTCAATTTTGAGGCTTCATTGTTGGTGATAGGACCAACAATCCCAACCAGACCTGCTCATATGCCTTGATTGTTACACTGGGATAAGTGTAGCTTTTAAGATGGTGCTATTTTGTGGTTGGTTGGCTCACCGAGCTGGTTCGTTGTTCCACAGACGTTTCATTACCCTGCTGGGTAACATCATCAGTGCAGTCTCCGATGAAGCACTGTGGTGTTTTCCCGCCTGTTATTTAAACTCTGGTGTCCATTGAGCTGGGTTACCTCACTTCCGGTTTTCCTTCGCAGTGGAATGTATATGGGGTCTACCTCTATGTGTTTATTGATGGCTTTCTTAGTGGAGAACCAGGCTTCTAGGACTTCCTGTGCCTGTCTCTGCTTCACCTGTCCCAGAATCCTGGTGTTGTCCCAACTGAACTGGTGGTTTTCCTTATCCATGTGGATGGAGATGAGTGAGTATTGGTCATGGCTTTTTGTTGCCAGTTGATGATCGTGTACTCTTGTGGCTAATTTCCTTCCTGTCTGTCCAATGTAATGTTTATTGCAGTCCTTGCAGGGAATCTTGTATATGACATTGGTCATGTCCATAGTGGGTAGTGGGTCTTTGATTTGGGTTAGCAGTTGGCGTCGGGTTGATGTGGATTTGTGTGCAACTCTGATGCCCAGTGGTCATAGGAGTCTTGTGGTTAGTTCAGATGTGTTTTGATGTAAGGTAGCGTGATGAGTGTGTCGGGGCATGCAGTATCTTCCTGGTGTGTTTCGTGTAATAGGCATCTTCTGACCCAGTTTTTCGGGTATCCGTTGTCTTATCCACTATGGACAGGACCAACGTCATATACACGATTCCCTGCAAGGACTGCGACAAACATTACATTGGACAGACAGGAAGGAAATTAGCCACAAAAGTACATGAACATCAACTGGCAACAAAAAGACATGACCAATACTCACTCATCTCCAACCACATGGATAAGGAAAACCACCAGTTCAGTTGGGACAACACCAGGATCCTGGGACAGGTGAAGCAGAGACAGGCACAGGAATTCCAAGAAGCCTGGTTCTCCACTAAGAAAGCCATCAATAAACACATAGAGGTAGACCCCATATACATTCCACTGCGAAGGAAAACCGGAAGTGAGGTAACCCAGCTCAACAGACACCAGAGTTTAAATAACAGGCAGGAAAACACCACAGCGCTTCATCGGAGGCGGCACTGATGATGTTACCCAGCAGGGTAATGAAACATCTGCAGAACAACAAATCAGCTTGGCGAGCCAACCAACCACAATACGAGCTACAAATCTAGTCTAAAATGGTGCTATTTGACATTAAGGGAAGTGATGATGGGGCCATATGATCAGCAGAAGAAGAGGATACTGCCAGCGCTTTGTGGAACTTGCCAAAGGCATAGATGGAGGATCTATTTTCCTTTGTTGAGCTACACATATGCCTTTAATTAAAATTTATTATTGGTTTGGCTGAAACATGCAAGATTCTTAGTGGACTTGACAGGGTAGATGTGGAGAGGTTGTTTCCTCTTGTGGGAGATTCTAGGACCAGAGGCATTATCTCAGAATAAAAGTTTCCCTTTTAAGAGAAAGATGAGGAGGAATTACTTCTCTTAGAGTGAAGTGAATGTGTGGAATTCTTTACCACAGAGGGCTGTTGAGACTGGTTCATTAAAAAAAAAATCAAAGCTGGCATAAAGAGATTTTCAATCAGTAAGGGATTCAAGGGTTATTGGAAAAAGGCAGGAAGCGGAATTGAGGACTATGGGGCTAATTAGATCACATGGCTGGACACCAACAGCTTATGTTCAATTCCCACACTGGCTGAGGTTAACATGAAGGTCCTGCCTACTCAGCATTACCCCTTCACCTGAGACATGGTGGCATACAGATTAAACCACCACCCACTGTCTGTCTATAACAGGAGAGGAGCGCTCCAGGGCTATGGCAATTTTAATGGCGTTGACACGAATAGAAAATAATTTTAAAGCCTAATGTAGTATAGGTGTTTATCTCAGGGGCTGGAATCTGAAGGGATGGCACTATATAACAGTTATCCAGAGCTCTGCTTACATTCCATTTGATATACCTTCAGTTCAAAGTCCCCTACCTCAAGACATAACTCTACTTGCTCTTTTCACATAGGTTTGCTCCCACAATCTGATTCACAGTGATGCTGACTTACTGCATACTCCTAGTCTGATTCACAGTGATGCTGACTTATTTTACACTCCTCCCAGTTTGATTCACAGTGATACTGGCTTGCTGCACACTCCTGCCAATCTGGCACTTCAACACACCACTGTTCCCTGGCCAACATCTCTGTCTCAGGCTTGCTGCAGTTCTCCAGCGAAGTTATGCACAAGCTGAAAGAACAGCACCTCATTTTCTGT
Source organism: Rhincodon typus (assembly GCF_021869965.1). Classification (NCBI taxonomy): domain Eukaryota; kingdom Metazoa; phylum Chordata; class Chondrichthyes; order Orectolobiformes; family Rhincodontidae; genus Rhincodon; species Rhincodon typus. The sequence continues at coordinate 12,203,886 of NC_063343.1, forward strand.
TTGGGGACTCTGTAGACTTCTGGACTCAATGGCGAGTGCAATAACTTTACTGCTTGAGCTCTCCAATGTCTTTACTCCAACCCCCACACACTAGGCCATTTTATCACATAGTCTGCTCTTATACCCCACCCATTATTTGCCACTAACAGTCCCCATTAATAGCTATTCACCCTCCTAGACAGATCGTTATCCACTCCTTTGTCTGCCCAATTGTTCTCTCTCTAGGAGTTTTCAGGGAGAGGAAAGTGTGACTGTGAGTGAGGAAGGTAATGGGCACACAGGGCAGGAGTGCAGTGGCCTTAGACTTTGTAATTGTCCAATGTTTGAAGGTCTTTCAGTTTGTCTGGATGAGAGTGACAGCCGAAGAATCGAGGAACTAACTGACCATAGCACTGTGGTACAGGAAGCCATTCAAGAAGGAGGAATAAAAGGAATGTCATGGTAATAGGAGATAGTATAGTGAGGATTGACAAAGAATCTGCAGCAAACAACAAGAATCCAAATGGCTGTGTTTCCTGCCCACTGCTAAAGTTTGGGGCAATTACTCAGGACTGGAAAGGAATTCATATCAGAATTAGGAGCATTTAGTCATGGTCTATATAAGTACCAATGATATAGGTAAGGCAAAGAAGGAGGTTTTGCAAATTCTCTATAAAGAGCTATGTGCTATTCATAGGGAAATGTGTTCTGGTTTGTGGGGCACTGGCACCAGTACTGGGGAAAATGAGATCCGTACTGTTGGATGATCTCCACCTGAACCATGGTATTCCTGCCAACTGTATAACCAGCCAAATAAAGAGGATTTTAAACTAAGTATTGGGGTCAAGAGATCAAATTTGGGAAAATGTGATAAGTCAAAGAGTACAGTCAAGGCTAAAAGTAAAGGCATTAATCTGGAAAATGATAAACTGACAGTGGCAGGAAGGGATAGAGAGTACAAATCTAAGAGCAAATAAACAGATTAGAATTTAAATAGATAGTAAAATGACAAAATTAAAGGCTCTGTATCTAAATATGTAGCAGATGAACTGAGGCTGCAAAAAAAAAGATAAATATGATCTGATAGCCATTAAAGATTTGGCTGCAGTATGATGGATTGGGTCCTGCATCCTTCAAGATTCAGGTCATTTAGGAATGACATGTAAGTGGGAGAAGATGGAAGGGTGGCTTTGTCAGTTAATGCTGGTATTGGCACAATAGAGAAAGATGGCTTACGTTCAGAAATCACTTGTGGGAGTGGTGTACAGGTTCCCAAACAGTAACCACCTGAAAAGTTGGAGCATAATTGAAGAAATAATGTAAACTTGTCAGAAAGGCATGGTGATAATCATAGGAGATTTATTCTATGTATCGACTGGAAAAGTCAGGTGGGCAAAGGTAGTCTAGTTGAGAAGTTTATAGAATGTTTTTAGAATAATTTCTTAGAATAGCATGTTCTGGAACTGACCAAAAAGCAGGCTATACTAGACCTAGTATTGAGCAACGAGATCGAATTAATAAATTCGTTGTGAAGGTGCCCTAGGTAGTTGCAGTATTAATTTAATTGAATTTTACATTCAGTTTGTGCATTAGAGGAGTGGGTTTGAGACCTTTTAAAAAAAAATTAAAAAAACAGCAATTATGAAGGCATGAAAGTGAAGCTAGCAAAAGTGATTGACAAATTAGGTTAAAGGGTCAGGCAATAGTGGGTCAGTAAGAAAGAAACATTCCAATGGAAAGAGTCACCATTTGTAGTTAATTAGAAATGATAACGATAGCATCAAACTAAATATATATAATTATGCAAAGATAGGTGGCAGGTCAGAAGTTTGGACAGAATATAAACAACAGCAAAGAATGCCAAAAAAAAAAGGAAAAATTACAATGAAAGGTAACCAGGAATAAACAAAGATAAGAATTTCTATAAATATTTATTAAAAAAGAACTAATGAAGTTCTATAGAAAGTCAGACTGAAGAATTAATAATGGTAAGGAAATGACACACGAATCGAACAGGTATTTTGCATCAGTATTCACAATAGAGGATACAAGGACTATTTGAGAAGCAGCAATAAATCAGGAGATGAAAGGGAGGGTGGATCTCAGGGAAGTGATACTGAGTAAATTATTGGAGCCGTAGGCTGACAAGTGCCTGAGTCCTAATGGACTTCATCCTCAGCTCTGAATAAAGTGATGAGATATTGATATCATAATGTTAGACTTATAAAAACTCCTTTGATTTGGGGATGATCTCATTGTATTGGAACATTGCGAACGTAACTCCTTTACTCAAGAGGGAAGGAAATTGGAAGCAGGGATCTACAGGTTGGTTAACTTCACATCTATCACTGGGAAAATGTTAAAACTATTATTAAATATATTACAGAAGGGCAGTTGGATAAGGTCACAGTAATCAGGCAGAGTCAACATGGTTGTGTGAAAGGGAAATCATGTTTGACTGATTTACTGGTGATCTTTTGAAGAGGCAGCACTTGCTGTCAATAAAGGGGAACCAGTGAATGTACTGCACTTAGATTGCCATCAGTTATTTGATAATGTGCATGTCAAAGGTTATTACGGAAAGTAAAAGCTTATGGTGTAAGGGCTAGTATACAAGATAGACTGGCTAACTGGAAGCAGAGTATAGGTGTGAATGAGTTTTATTAGTTTGGCATCGTGTAACAAGTTATGTGTCACTGGTATCAATTCTGGGACCTCAATAGCTGACAATGTCATAAATGATGGACATATGGCTACCAAATGTGCTGATAATATAAAAACAAACATGAAAGAAAGTTGTGAAGAAAACATAAAGAGGCTACAAAATGTTATGGCTGGGTTAATTGAATTGGCAAAGAGGTGGCAAATGGAATATTATGTGGCAAAATATGGAACTGTCCATTTTAGTTGGAGGAATGAAAAATATTGTTTAGATGTTATGTAAATGGTGATAGATAACAGAGCTCTGAGTGTTGAGGATTCTGGCTGTCTACGTTGATGAATCACAAAAACTTAATATTCAGATACAGCAAGTAGTCAGGAAAACTTATAGAATGTTACCATTTATTATTAGAAAAAAAACACAAAAGTAGGGAAGTAATGCTTGAGTTATACAGGGCATTGATGAGACTGTGTCTAGAGTACTGTGCACAGTATTGGTCACCTTACTTAAGGGTTGGAGACAGTTCAGGGAAAGTTTACCAGACTATTAGTGGAATAAGAGAATTGTCTTACGAGAAAAGGTTGGACAGGCTGGGTTTGTACTGTCTGGAGTTTAGAAGCGTAAGAGGTGACTTGATTGCTTGAGTGGTATTGAAAAGGTGGATGTAGAGAGGAGGTTCTCCCTCTTGTGGAAAAATCCGTTTAAAACAGAGAAAAAGCAAGGTTTTTTCTCAATGGGTTGCGAGTCCTTAGAAATCTCTTTCTGAAATGTTGTGGAAGCAGCATCCTTGAATATTTTTAAGACAAAGAATTCTTGTTAAGCAAGGGGATGAAAAATTATCAGGGATAGACAAAAACGTGGATTTAAGGTTACAATCAGATCCTAATTCGTATGAGACCCTCTGAGCAAGACATTTTTCCTCATTTCACTATTAAATTGCCAATCACTGATTCTAACACTGTGACACCATATGGTAGACTGTCCAGCTAGGAGAAACAGCCAATCAGTAGCTTTCCTGTAAAACCCTACGAATCTTAGAAACTTTCACTATGATTGTCTTTCATTCTTCTTAACTGAAAAGAGTTTATGACCATTCTACTCAATCTCTCCTCATGGGAAAGTCAAATCATTTCAGGAATAAATCTAATGGTGTCATCTTAAATGAATACTCACAAGACTGACAGCTTAAACTGTCTGTTTCCAATAACCTGCAGATTTATAACTAAACTCTCCTGGTTTGGAAGCTGCACAAATTAAACTTTTCTTATGAGGCAACTCTGCTTTTTCTGAATTGTTCTATTCTCCCATGAAGAGATAAAATTAAATTTGCACTAACCCCAGTCGTCTCCTCCAAGTTGCCCTAAAGACTTTCAGTCTCCTGGTTTTCTAAACAAAAATCAATCAATTATTCTGAACTGAAAATGATCTAATGGCCTTCCATATTTGTGCTAACTTCCATAAACCCCAGTTTAAGTCTTACCTTGTTCCATTAATGCTCCAGGGGTCCTTTTCTCTGATAAATGATGGATTGGATCTGACTTTACGTTTTGTTTTGCAATTTCATAAAAGTAACTAATACCCATATGCCATGATTTTGAAATCCCAAAATGATAGTTTTATGGAACTTTATATAAATAACACAACTTTTGTCACATGTCCAGCAGCAGTTGACAGCAGGTCTCCTTAATGAATTCTTACGACAACACTGGAGCCGTATTTGTCAAAATAAAATTCAGGTCAAGAGTCTGCAAAGGAATGCACAATGTTTAAGTAGGAAACTTTTAACAGATTGAGTATAATGTGGGAAAATATGTGGTTTTCCACTTTGTTATGAAGAATAGAAAATCAGATTATTTAAATGGAGAGACTGTAGAAGGGATCTGAGAGTACTCATACAGGAAGCACAAAAAAACATAGAGTTCAGGTACAGCAAGTACATCAGACAGTAAATGGAGTTTTGGACTTTTCTGGAAAGGGGGTGAAGTATAAGTGTCAGGAAGTCCTGTTCCACCTATGCAGGGTATTAGTGACATTTGAGTACCATATATAGTTTTGGTCTCCTTATTTAAGAAGGGATATACTTGCATTGGAAACAGTTTAAAGGTAATCTGGCTGATTCCTGGAATCAAGAGGTTGTCACATGGTGAAAGAGCAGATTGAGTCTGTATATATTGGAGCTTAGAAGTATCATAGGTGATCTTTTTGAAACATATCATATTCCAAGTGGCTTGCTAGGGAGGATTTTGAGAGGATGTTTCCTCCTGTGGCTGAATATGGAACTCGGGACGATTTGAAAACATTTCCAAATTAAGATAGAGATGGATTGAAAATCTTCTTAATTCGGTTCACCAAAGCAAAGAAAGAATATGAAAAGAAAGCAGATAAAGGGAAAACTCAAGTAATTGTTAAAAAGCAAGACAGTAACTAAAGAAATAGTAGGACTTGGTAGGTACCATAAGGATAACTTGTGTCTGGAAGATGTTGTGACTGTTCTTAATGAATACTTTAAGATTATTTTATGGTAACATGGTGAGACAGGAGTATTATGGGGATTTATATATGTAAAAAAGGATACATCTGTGACCCAGACACATGCATCCTGGGCCATTAGAGGAGAAGAAATACTGGAGGCTCTGACTATAACTGTCAATCTTCTCCTGCAACAGGCAAGGTGCCAGAGGCTTGGAGGTCCTAATATTGTCAGAATGTAAGACATAGCAGCAGGAGGCCATTCAGCCCCTCATACCTGCTCCACCATTCGAAGAAAGCATGGCTGATTTTATTGTGCCTTCAACTCCACTTTGATTGTTTTCCGAACCCATGACTCTCTTGTGAGTCAAAATCTGTCTAACTCAGCTTTAAACATACTCAATAGTGCATCCTGTCCTGCTCTCTGCCAGCTAATAATGTGCCATTGTTTAAAAGGGAGAAAGCGATAGATGATGTAATGCCAGGCCAATTAATGGAGTTTTGGACTTTTCTGTAAAGGGGGTGAAGTATAAATGTCAGGAAGACCTATTACACTTGGTGACATTTGAGCACCATATATGATTTTTGTCTCCTTATTTAAGAAGGGATATACTTGCCTTCTTTAATAAGGTGGGAAATTTATTGGATAAAAGTTTGAGTGACAGGATAAACCTTACATTAAAAAGATTGATTAATCAAGGAGAGTCAGCATGGATTTGTTAAAGGAAAGTTATGTATGACAAACCTAAGTAAGTTTTTTGAGGAAGTAACAAGAAGGTTGACGACGGTAATGCATTTGAAATAATGCACACTGAAGCAAATAAACAAGACTACAGACTAAGAGCTAGAGCTGTATCTAACCAACTCTTCCGAAAGATTCCATGCGTCTCAGGGACAACTGTAATGCATCAGGCCAGCAAGTGCTGTGTAACTGACTTGCTCCATTAACTAGCTCATGGAGAAATGAGAGGGGTATGTCACAATGTCAAAATGAGAATAAATGTGTTGTAATTGGTACATACTATCCACAAATAAAAAATGTGAGAGTATCAAACTTTGCCAGGGAATCTGCTGGCATTAGGTTCGGGTCAGGCTGTTCCATCCTGACGTTTTAATGCACAATCCTTTCTCCTCATTGTTTGGTGAACATGCAGACATTTTTGAGGGAATCTGGGATCATGGTCTCTGAGACGCTGTTCCTTCTCCTTTCCTCACTTCACATGATTGTAGTGAGTGTGTTCCTGCAGTGAGCCAGGTGACTGCACACTGAAAACCCTCAAGATAATAATGTTTCTGAATAATGGAATGATGAGACTCCAGGACAACGGACTGAGACTGAACACAGATAGACTTAAAAAAATCACAAGCTGATATGAATTAACAGCAAACTGGGATCCCACTGCATGTGTACAGCCCAGTATGATTACAGGGAGAGTGTAAGTCCCAGGATTCTGACATTTTCTGATGTGGGCTGATGTGCTGGTTGTTGGGGGGGGGGGGTGGGGGGGGGGGGGTTGGGGCTTGTGGAGGTTGTCGTTTTTGCGGGTCGTGGTCGTTGGGGTTCTAGATACGTAATCTGTCGGCTTT
>NC_063343.1:12210682-12230842 GCF_021869965.1 Rhincodon typus
AACTACCCCGTGGGGGGGGGGGGGAGAATTGTTGCACTTATCTCTTGTTCCTCTTTGGATTTCTGATCTGAAATGTCCCACTGATCAAACCATTGCATGTATGTGCAGCTTTTCTCCAATCCAAGGGAATGGGTTAGTTGTGTTCAGACAGAGGGGAATATCCCTCAACTTTAGCTCAGCAGCTCCCTGTGTGTATGGATGAGGAACTTGAGATTTATCCTCAGCTGCAAGTGACCTCTGCTTTAAACATTCCTCCTTGAGCTTCATCCATCACAGTTTAGGGAGGGGTGGGGTGGGGTTATACACTGTCAATTACAGTGTCTCTTAAAGGGTCATTGTCTCTGACAAGGCTATTAAAGAGTAAACAGAGCATGAGTTGTATTTTTGAAGCACTTGTCACAACCTCAAGCCATCCCATATTTCCTTACAGCCAATGGAGATCTATTTTTGAAATGCAGTCACTGTTGATATATAGAATATAAAAGTCTAGAATCTATAACCCTACCACTGAGTGATATGGAGGAGGCTGGACTTTGCACTGTCACAATTTCCAATTAGTGCGTTTTGGTTATAGTGACAGCTTCAGCTGACCCATCAAACGTAACTCATTCCACATGCAGTTCTTCTTGGATTGTTACTGTACCAGGGAATGTCCACCAGAGATTAACTGGAATCAGTGGAAGAGCAGAAATATCCAAAAGGTGCATTTATAATCTTCATCAGAGCTTATACTGACTGCAGAGGTAGCAATTTTCAGAAATGGGGTCCCAACCCGAAACATCTCCTGCTCCTCTTATGCTGCCTTGCCTGCTGTGTTCCTCCAGCTCGACACTGTTGTCTCATACTGACTGTAACTTGTATTTAACCTGCTCCTTTGTTTTTTTTCTCTTAACCCTTTCATTTTCTGTTTAACTCTGGTTTTGGTGACGTTCCTTCAGTCAGGGATTTGAGATTTGAATTGAAGTAAAATTTTGAGTGAAGTAAAATGAGGGATATTTGCATCTTTCATAATCTCAGGATATCCCAAGGCACTTTACAGCTGATGGAGTTCCAGTTTTGAAGTGTGAATTTGCTATAGTCTTAGCAGATCATTGAGCTGCTCTCTCATTACAGAGAGAAGACTGGTGGCGGTTTAAGCTGAGGGTCACCACACCTCAGGTGAGGGGAGAGGTTGAGGAAGGAAGTCCTTCATGGTAACCCCAGCTGGTGCAGGAATTGAACTTACAGTTAGTGTTACTCTGCATTACAAACCAGCCATGCCGCCAACTAAATGAACTGAGCCCCATTTGGTCTTGCTGTGCCACAATTCCCAATCACTGTGTGCTATGTTTACAGAGCTAGCTTTCATTGAACACAGGAATGCAGTGAACAAAACTCCTCCTCGAGAGAGAGCTCTTCTGGGGCAACCGCTGTCCAAGAGAAAATCGTCCAGCCATCAACTGGGATCAGTGGAACAGCAGGAATATCCCAAGGTGAGTTCATAGTTTTACACAGAAATCAAATTGACTATAATTTTTATATAAAACTCATTTTTTTGCTAACCCCTTGTTTTACAATTAACTCTTTCTTTAACCTATCTATCTTGTAGATATTTCTTAAGTCAGGGAATTGAGGTTCAGGTTCCCAGCCCTGCTCTCTCCCCACAGCTCTCTCTCTCTCTCTCTCTACACTGGTTTGAGTGTCAGACCAAGAGCCTGTCAGTATGTTTGACAAGCAAATATGTAAAAGAAAAACTTGCATTCTTATACAACCCTTTGCACCCTTGGGACTTCTGTGCTTAAGGCTCTCAGTTCACTTCTATTTTTTGAAATATATTAGCTGTTATAATGTAGGGAAACAAGTTAGGAACCTATAACCCATCATTGATTGATATGGAAGAGGCTGGGCTTTGCAGTATCACAATTCCCAATCACTGCATTTTCTTAACAGTGCCGGCTTCCCATCAAACGTAACCCCTTCCCCAGGCAGCTCCTCTGGGATAATCCCTGTCCCAGGAAATATCTTTCAGCTGTTGATAAGGCTACCCAAAGATGCATTTTGAATCCTAAATGGCAAAATTACTGACTGTAATTTATATTTAATGCTCTTGTTTTTAAATATTTTTTGTTTTACCTTTCATGGGATGTGTATCACTGCCCATGCTGGCATTTATTACTCATCCTTACTTTCCCTTGACTTAAGTGGCTCATAAGGCCATTCAAAGGGCACTTAAGACCGTAAGATGTAGGAGCAGATGTAGGTTATTCTGCCCATTGAGACTACGCTACCATTTAATGAGATCATTGCAGATCTAATAATCTTCAGCTCCACTTTCCTGCCTCTTCTCCATAACTCTCAATTCCCTTACTGATTAAAAACCTGTCTATCTCAGCGTTGTATACACGTAATGACCCAGCCTCAACAATCCTCTGAGGTAAAGAATTCCACAGATTCACTACCCTCCGAGAGAAGAAATTCCTCATCTGCCTTAAATAGGTAATGCCTTACTCTAAGATTATGCCCTGGTCCTAGACTGTCTCATAAGGGACAAAACAACTTTTCCTCATCTACCCTGTCAAGTCTCTTAAGTATCTTGACTGTTTCAATAAGGCCTCCTCTCATCCTATTAAATCCAATAAGAATAGGTCCAAACTACTCAACTTCTTCTCATAAGGCAGTGCCTCCATACTTGGTATCAGCTTAGTGAACCTTCTCTGGATTGCCTGCAATACCAACACATCTTTCCTGAGATGAAAGACCTAGAATTGTTCAATTTTCCTGCTATGATCTGACTAGTACTTTAAATCTCCCTACTTTTATCACTTTGAAATAAAGGCCAATATTCTATTTGCCTTCCCTATAGCTTGCTGAACTCGGATGCTAACCTTGTGATTATTGATGAGGATTTCCAAATCCCTCTTTTCTATAGCATTCTGCTGTCTATCTCCATTTAAATAACTTTCAGCTCCTCTATTCTTCCTGCCAAAGTGCAAAACCTCATATTTTCTCCACACTGAATTCCAGTTAGGATATGGAAGTGAGCAAAACCTTTCTGTATCACTCTGTAGACTTCCCACCAGTTTTTAATAGAATCTCTACAGTGTGGAAACAGGCCCTTCAACCCAACAAGTCCACACCAACCCTCAGCGCACCCCCTAATCTCTACACATCCCTGAACACTACGGACAATTTAGCATGGCCAATCCACCTAGCCTGCTCATCTTTGGACTATGGGAGGAAACCAGAGCACCTGGAGAACACCCACGCTGACACGGGGGGAATATGTAAACTCCACAAAGATAATCGCCCAAGGGTGGAATTGAACCCAGGACCCTGGCACTGTGAGGTAACAGTGCTAACCACTGAGCTGCTCATCTGCAAACGTGACCCTATGAAGTGTCAGGGAATCAGTTCAAACATAAACAAGAAAAACTTCTGCTGATTATTATATACAGCTCTTCCCACCCCCATAGTTGATGAATCAGTAACCTGCATGTTGGAGCACTGAGGATGGCAAGGTCACAGAATGTGCTCTGGTAGGGGAATTTACATATACACATCACCAAAAGTAGCTCAGCAGCAGCACTACTAATTGAGCTGGTGGGGTTCTAAAGGTCGGGACCCTTCCCCTGACCTGAAATGTCAACTTTCCTGCTCCTCTGATGCTGCCTGGCCTGCTGTGTTCCTCCAGCTCCACATTACTAAACTGGGTACGTGGCAGGTAGTGGCATAAGAGGGAGAAACATACTTTACCTCATCCTTACCAATCCACCTGCCACAGACGTCTAAGACAGTATTAGTAAGAGTGATCATTGCACAGTCCCACTTTCAGATTGAGAATATCCTTCATCGTGTTGTGTGGCACTATCACCAGACTAAATGGAACAGACTTAGAACTGATCTAGCAACTCAAGACTTGGCTTCCAGGAGGCAATGTTGACTATCGACAGCAGTAGCAATCTGCAACCTCATGGCCCGGAACATCCCCCACATAACCATTACCATCAAGTCAGGGGATCCACCCTGGTTCAATGGAGAGTGCAGGAGGATGTGCCAGGAGCAGCACCAGGCATACCTAAAATTGATTTCAATCTGGTGAAGTTACCAATCATGACTTTTTACATGGCAAATAACATAAGCAGTAAGTGAGAGATTCAACCAAGTAATTTCCAAAACCAATTGATCAGACCTAAGTTCTATAATCCTGCCATGTTGGGTCATGAATGTTGGTGGATAATTAAAAAGTCACTGGAGGAGGTGCTTCCAGAATAATCCCCATTCTCAATGATGCAAGAGCCAAACACGCAAATGCAAAAAACAAGGCTGAAGCATTCACAGAAATCTTCAGCCAGAAGTGCTGAGTGGATGATCCATCTTAGCCTCTTTCTGTAGTTCCCAGCATCATAGATATCAGCCTTCAGCCAACTTAGCTCACTCCACGTGATAAAGAAATAGTTGGAGGCACTGAATACTGCAGAGGGTGCAGGCCTTAACAACATTCTGGCAAAATGTGCTCCAGACATGCCACACTCCAAGCCAAGATGTTCCAGTATAGCTACAGGACTGGCGTCTACTTAACATTTTCCCAGGTATGTCCTGTGCACAAAAAGCAGGTCAAATCCAACTCAGCCAAATTCTGATCCATTAGTCTACTCTCAAATCATCAGTGAAGTCATGGAGGATGTAAAAGTGCTATCAAGCAGCCCCTGCTCAGCAATAACATGCTCACTGGCACCCAGTTTGGGTTTTGCCAGGACCACTCAATTCCTGACCTCATTACAGCCTTGGCTCAAACACGGGCGAAAGAGCTGAATTCCAGAGGGAAGGTGAGAGTGACGGCCTTTGAAATCAAGGCTGCATTTGACTAAGTGTGGCATCAGGAGCTCTAGCAAAACTGGAGTCAATAGAAATCTGGGGGGAAAACTCTCTGCTGCCTGTCATCATACCAGACACATAGGAAGATGGTCGTGGTTGTTGGACAGTCATCTCAGCTCCAGGACATCTCTGCAGGAGTTGCTCAAGGTCAAGTCCTAGGCCCAACCATCTTCAGCTGCTTCAACAATGACCTTCCTTCCGCCATAAGGTCAGAATTGGGAATGTTTGCCAATGATCGCACAATGTTCAGCACCATTCGCAACCTCTCAGAAACTGAAGCAGTGTTTAAATGCAACAAGATCTGGATAATATCCAGGCTTGGGCTGACAAGTGGCAAGTAACACTCACACCGCACAAACGTCAGGCAATCTAACCAGCACCCCTTGACATTCAATGACATTACATCACAGAAGCTTCTACTGTCAACATCCTCAGGGTTACCATTGACTAGAAACTGAACTGAACTTGCCACATAAACAGTGGCTGCAAGAACATGTCAGAGGCTAGGAGTACTGCAGCAAGTAACACACCTCCTGACTCCTCAAAGCTTGTCCACCATCTACAAGGCACAAGTCAGGACTGTAATGGAATTGTCCCCATTTGCATGGATGGATGCAGCTCCAACAACCCTCAAGAAGCTTGACACCATCCAGGACAAAGCGGCCTGCTTGATTGGCACCACATCCACAAGCATCTACTATCTCGCATCTCTAGCCTTGCCAGAATCTTCCCACGTTTGCTTGTCCACCTACTCTCCTTTCACTGGTCTGGGCTGGGAAATGAAGACTCTTGTAGCTTTTCTATCCCCTCCTGACCTAAGCATTCACGTTTTTGCCCACTTTAAGGGCATTTAAATGGTCATTGGATAAACATATGGATGATAATGGAATAGTTTAGGTTAGATGGGCTTCAGATTGGTTTCACAGGTCGGCGCAACATCGAGGGCCGAAGGGCCTGTACTGCGCTGTAATGTTCTATGTTCTATGTTCTATGACCCTTCTGCAGTGCCCATACTGTAAAGTCCACGTGGAAGGGCCCATTCCTTCTCAGACATCCTGGTCCATTCTTTTGCCACATTCAACACCCAGTCTTGTTCCCATGAGTCCTTCACAGGATGCAACATTTGCTGTTCCACCTCCTTCCATTCAACTGTCCAAGATTCTAAAACTTCCATCTCGCTGAAACAATGATTTATTTGGACATCTTCTGAATTAGTAAACTGTAATAACTGCTCACGATGCTCTCTCATCTACAATGGGGAAAACAAATCAGGATTGGCTCATTGCTTTAGTGAAATTCCATTCACTCAACAGGTCAAACCCCGAGTTTCTTGTTGTCTCTAAAATTCTGAATGCCGGTCCCAGTCCGAGGACTATCATTGTTTGACTGAAGCTCGGTGAGGAAGAACAGCCATTACCATCTGCCAATTTATCACCTCTTCGATTCAGCTCTCAGAATCCAAAAAGAGTGTATGTTTGTCATAGAGTAGTAACAACAGACTCATCTCTATTTACAATGAAATCCTTACCAATGGAGGTTCTAATCAAGCTGCATTCATGATGGGACAGTAACAGGAGGGGTACTGCCAAGGTCACAGTCCTGTCAGAAGTGTGTTTGCATTACAGCGATATGTTGTGTGCTGGTAAACTCCCTTCATTCTTTCTGGGAGAACGTGTGCACAGTGCCAGGGGTTTGTGTGATTAAACTGACTTGAGACAGAGTCTCACTGCAGTGTTTGCACTGTGTACAGGAAGTCTGTTTAAAATCAACTCACTTAACGTTGTTTTCCTCATCACTGAAGAAGAAGTAATATCAATTTACTGTTGCGGGTTTCTATTTAACATCATTTGGTTCTCACTCCTACATGCTGTTTCTTTCTCGGTTAGCTCTTTAGCTCCCATTCTGAGCTCACACTAAAGTCCCAGCCTCCATCTAGTGGCAGATGCTGGTCTGCTCAGTTCAAGTCCCGTTCATGCCAGGCCCGGGGCGGCAGTAGTGGGCCGACCGCCGGGGAATGGGTTTGCAGCGGGGAAGCGCACACATTTCGCCAGCCTGAACCATTCGGCCAACTTCTTCAGGGTCTGAAAGCCCATCCACAGCATGGAAGGGGAAAGCAGCGTTTGTGTTGCGGACAAACCATTCATATGCTCGGTGTGCGGACGTGGATTCGACCGGCCGTCCAGCCTGGAGGCTCACGTCTGTGACCGAGGCGGGGAGAGGCTGTGTCAGTGCGGGGACTGCGGAAAGAAGTTCACCTACCCCTCGGCGCTGGAAACGCACCGGCGCAGTCACACGGGGGAGAGGCCCTTTGGCTGCCCCGAGTGCGGGAAGCGCTTCGCCCTGTCGTCGACCCTGCAGAGACACCGGCGAGTGCACACCGGCGAGAGGCCCTTCGCCTGCTCCGAGTGCGGCAAGGCCTTCAACCAGTCGTCGGACCTGCTGGCCCACCGGCGGGTCCACACCGGGGAGAGGCCCTTCGCCTGCCCCGTGTGCGGGGAGCGATTCACGCACGGCTCCAACCTGCAGACCCACCAGCGGGTCCACACCGGGGAGAACCCGTTCACCTGCCCCCTCTGCGGGAAGGGCTTCACTCAGGCCTCTAACCTGCAGAGGCATCAGCGGGTCCACAGCGGCGAGAGGCCCTTCGCCTGCCCCGAGTGCGGGAAGCGCTTCGCCGAGTCGGCCAGCCTCCTGGCGCACGGCCGTGTCCACAGCGGCGAGAGGCCCTTCGCCTGCCCTGAGTGTGGCAAGGCCTTCACCCTATCGTCGACCCTACAGAGACACCAGCGACTGCACACCGGCGAGAGGCCCTTCGCCTGCTCAGAGTGCGGTAAGGCCTTCAACCAGTCGTCGGACCTGTTGGCCCATCAGCGGGTTCACACCGGCGAGAGGCCCTTCGCCTGCCCCGTGTGCGGCAAAGCCTTCGCCCAGGCCTCTAACTTACTTAGCCACCGGAGGGTCCACACCGGGGAGAATCCCTTCAGCTGCTCCCTGTGCGGCAAAGCCTTCGCCCAGGCCTCTAACTTACTCAGCCACCGGCGGGTCCACACCGGGGAGAGGCCCTTCACCTGCTCCCTGTGTGGAAAGGGCTTCAGTCGATCGTCCTACCTGGTGAAACACCAGCAGGTTCACAGCTGACTGCGCTGTTCTCATTCTGCGCGCAGTCGCTTTTGGAGGACCCTGGCCTGTGTATCGATGGACAAAGGGCAGTCTGTCAAAGCTCTTTGTAAAGTGCCCATCAGGACAATTGCAAGAATATCGAATTACGAAGGCAACAACTTATACCGCATGAGGAAAGTGTGCTGACTGAAAATCGATTGGTCTTGAGCTGCCATGGAGAATGCAACCAGGGAATTCTCCCCCCGCAACCCCGCCTCGTTTAAGGCGCAAAGCAGGGTCCTGTTCTTAGTGTCTGCAAATGACAGATTCTTGTTTATGAATAATTGTTGCTTCCATTAACTGTACCTTGGCCACTGTGTAAGACCAACACTCATTTTAAATTTAAAAAATTCTCTTTAAAGTTTTTGAGAAGACTTGCAGCTCAGGTTGTTGATAAGGTTGTTCATTTGCTCATTGAGCTGGTAGGTTGGTTTGCAGATGTTTCATCACCATTCGAGGTAGACATCCTCAGTGCGCCTCCGATAAGTTTCTTGAGTGTCTGTTTAAATGTTTAATGTTTAAAACAGGCTTGAGGAGAACCACATTTCACTTTTGCTCTCGCCAAAGAGGTCTGGTGAGCAAATTTCAGAAAGACAAAGTTGGGAACAGTAAATGAATTTTAAAAAAAGTTCCAAACCATTAAATCGATAAAGAAATGAGTAATTAATAACAAATACAGTTTTGAAAGTTCCCAGCAGCTGAGCTAACCACTAAAACCTTTTATTCCATTGTGGTTAAGAAGAGGTGTAAGAGAAAGGGAGACCAGGGTTCAAGTTCTGATCACCAGGGAAGGGAGTCACAGCAAAGCAAAGTTTTTGGTTTAACAATCGCTTTAATTTCTGGTGGCACATACTTCAAGCTGACCTTGGCAGAATTTATTTAAAAGTGTGGGTCCAATGTGGGTTGCCTTCAAACCTGTTTTTTCCTCTTCTAGCTTGCTTTTTGGGAAATGTTTTTGGTGAGGAGGAGGAAAAATAGATGTGTGTCTGGATAACTCCGCCTTAGAGTTCATATATACACTCTTGCTCTCGTTTTTTTATTCTCACAAACATGCTTCCTTCTTCCTCATGCATACAATCCATCTTTCTCAAATACACACACTGTCACTCCCTCACACTGACTGTCACACATGTATGTACCCTGTCACTCCCTCTCACACACACCGACTCCCTTATTCCTACACACTCACTCTTTCACACGTGCAGATGCTCTTGCTCCCCCACATTCTCACTCTTGCTCACACGCACACTATCGTGCCTGCCCTCTCGCTCCTTCATGCCTCAGGAATTGTGTACTGCGTCAGCACATGAAATACAAACCACCACTAAACAATCCACAAGCAAGAATAGCAGAGCAAAATGGCTGCAGAATGCTACGGGCAGTGGTCACAGATGCCCATAACTGCCTCGACAGATACGAGTGGGAAATTGTGCGCCAAAAATCTTTGTACCAGAACTCGACCAACCAACAGTGGACCACAATACTGGAACAAACCATTAACACTAAACAACAGAGAACCAGAACAAGGAAAAGACTCTGCCTACAGGAGAAACTAACCGGACTAATCCATTGGGACAACACGAACAAAGCAGACACGTGAGCAAGGAACCTATCCGACAAACAATTCACAGACACAGAAAAAGCCAAGCTGATATGTGGACTTAACTACACCCACAAGGATGCGAGTAAAACCGACTTCTTAGCAGCACTAGAGTAAATGCTAAAAACCAATGGACTCACTGAGAAAACTCAACAGGCCATCAGACAAACTGTAGTCCCAGCACTTAACTGTAAACACGAATCAGACATCTTAAGCACAGCGGAGAGAAAGGCCCTAGAAGGAATGTAGAAGGATAAATTATCACAATCCTACCAGCAGACAAAGGATGAATGACCATTGTTCTGAACAAAACAGACTACATTGGGAAAACACAGGCACTATTTGCAGATACAGCCACATGCAGGTGGCATCAAACCCCACTCCACAGCTAGAGAACAGGATAGCCCAGACATTCAAGAAACCTAAATATAGAATCCCTACAGTGTTGAAGCAGGCCATTTGGCCCATTACGTTAAATCAACCCTCCGAAGAGCACCCACGCAGACCCGCCCCATGCCTTTCCTACCCTGGACAGTAGGCAATTTAGCATAGCCAATCCAGCTAACTTGTACATCTTTGGACTGTGGGAGGAAACCACACAGATATGGGGAGAATGTGCAAACTCCATACAGACAATTGCCCAAGACTGGAATCAAACCTGGCTGCCTGGTGCTGCGAGGCAGCAGTGCTAACCACTGTGCCGCCCCAGGAGGTATCACTAATGCGACTACATCAGAATGAAACCAAATGTTTCAAACACCACCCCCACCCCACTTTTGCAGACTCCCTAAGGTACACAAACCTAGAATCCCGCTCAGACCAATAGTCACCTTATAAGGCACACCTACATACAAGCTAGTGAGAGAATGACAACGGAGACTCAAAAACCTAATTAGTAGATCCCCACACTCAATCCATGTGGCCCAAAAATTTCTTACGGCTCAGGGACACAAAAATTGACGAGGATGAAATCATGATCTCCTTTGATGTTACAACAGAATTTATGTCCATTGATGTACTGTTAGCCAGAGACACACTGGGCACACTACTAAAAGGACCAGGAGCACTGATCCTGAACACCAGTAACAACATCATCAAGGACAGTTTACTGAAACTCTTAGATTTATGCCTCACAATGCACTTCACGTTCAATGGCCAAATATACAACGGCACACTGGTTTCATCTCAGGTCTCATTGCAGAAGCAGTGATGCAGGGACTGGAACACACAGCCCTTCCTTTAATCTAACTGAAACTGTGGATAAGATATGTGGATGACACATTCATAGTAATCAAATGCATAAAAGTAGAAGAAGAAACCCACCAATTTGCATAAAATTCACTGGAGAGGAAGAAACAACAAACAGCTCCCGCTCTTAGACGTAATGGTAGAGAGACTAACTAACGGCGAATTCTAGACCTGAGTGTACACAAAGGTCACGCACACGGACCAAATCCTGAACTTCGATTGTAACCATCCCACCATATACAAACAGAGCTGCATTAAGACACTATTTAAACGAGCCATATCATATGGCAACACTCCAGAACTCTGGAGAAAGGAAGATGAATACCTGCACATAGAATTTACCGACAACGGATACTCAAGACGTTTTGTATGCTGATGCCTAAAAAACAAACGACAATCAGAGGATATGGTACAACAGAAGACACTAGTAACTATGCTACATCAAAAATAAATCGGAAATGACAATCAGACTCCTTAGACCGCATAGGATCATGATTACACACAAATCTACATCAACACTGTGCCAAATGCTATCAAAGACTAAAGACCCCATACAGACAGTAAACAGGACTAAAATGATATACAGAATTCCATGCAGCGAGTGCAATAGACATTACATCGGACAAACAGGGAGGAAACTGACAACCAGGATACATGAACACCAGCTGGCAGTAGAAAGACATGACCAATATTCACTTGTCTCGATACACACAGACAATGAAGGCCACCAGTTCAAGTGGGACAAGTGAACAACAGCTATGCAAGGGAATTTCTCGATGCCTGGTTCTCAACATGGGACTCCATTAATAAACACCTAGAAATAGACCCCGTGTACAGACCGCTATTGAAAAACAGAACTGGAAGTGACAAGACCCACCATACCACAGGATCATATAAATTCGGAATAGAGCAGAACATCAATGCTTTGATTAGAGGTCACACTGACGATGTTGCCTTGAATGGTAATGAAACGTATGCACACCACGGAACAACCAGCTCGGTGAGCAAATGAACAACCACATCCACAAGCTGAGCTACAAATTTTCATCAAGACCTTAAAAACACTGTCTCGCGCTCGCGCTGTTGCTCCCTTTCACACACAAACACACACTCACACCAACACACTGTCTCACACACACACACACACACACACACACACACACACAATGCTCTCACACACACTCTCATGCCCTCACAATCATGTGCACACTCTTGCATTGTGCTTTCGCTCCCTTGCACTGGCGCGCACACGCACTCACTCCCTTGCACTGGCGCATGTGCACGGACACATTCCCTTGCAAAATACAAGTTTGAGAAACAAGTACAATTCATTTGGTATGACACATATAAATATTAAATACATTTAAAGATTAGCATTCATGTAGAACAAGGACCCAGTCACTAAAAACACCGTTTCAGCTAGCAGGAGAATCCAGAAAGATTCACTTTGAAAATCGGATATATGTGGAAGGGGATGTGAAGATAATATCTGTTAATTAAGTTACGATGTAATAAACAGTTGAAACAGAAAAAGTATCAACATTTATTTAGTCACACAAAGGAAGGCCTAGAGAAAGGCCCAGCCAAATCACACCTATGTGTAAAATGTTAACTACGGGAGAGATACTGCAATCACAAAGCCTGAAGCACACAACAAGTGATGACATTCAAAGATCCTTATAAAATGGCCATCATTAGACTCCAGGAACAAACAACACTGATGTCAACATGAGGCAGAAATGTAAAATAAGCTGAAGACAGAAATTAAACATCCTTTTACTGATAAACTTTTAACAAAGGATTCTTTTAAAATAGTAAAGAATAAGTGAGAGTTAAAATAAATCTTACATAATAGTTATAAAGCATCAAAACAAATCTAACAGAGAAAAACTCAACTTCATAAAGGGATCTTCATTGAATAATTAGGGAATAATGTTAAACAATACAACATCACATGAAAGTGGGAAGGTTAACCGCTACATTTATAAAGTGGGTTGGGGATGGGGCCAGAATCCTGAAATAAGACATTTTCACTGAACATTTCAGAAGTATAAGAAACCCTCACAATAATTCACAAAAGATATCTTTTTCCCACTGCTCAGGTCTTTATGGTGAAACTTTTCTTTAACTGCTGATTCTAATATATTCATACTGAAGGTCTGAAATAGTTAGAAATTACATCAAACTGGATTCTATTAATTTTGGTATTTTTGGAATATTTTTGGCCTAGCAGTTTACATATCTGCTAAAATTGTACTGCTTGTTAATTTTTATGAGTAAAATTATAAATCATTTAAGAGTTTCTGTTACAATTGAAATAAATGCTGCCCTCTTAACTAATAAATTCTAGACCCATAAAATGTCTGGGACATTTATATCATTGTTAAGGCTTATTAAAATTAAGCAGACAGTTTGGTGGACGGTAATATTCTCAGGTAGTCTCTTGCCATATGGGATGGAGATTATAATCTTGCTGACCCAAGACCAAACATTTGTGGGATTGCTGGTGTGAACTCAGCAGAGACATCATCAGGGAAATACTCCTAATCTAAATAGACTGTGTTTGTTGACACCAGTGCATTTCTGCTACATGCCACTTTAAACTGCACTTTTGGGGAGGGGAGGAGACGAGGCCTGAGGGAGGGTAGAGGTCAGGATCCAGGAAGGGTGGGGGGAGTGATCAGGAAGGGGTGTGTAGACAGGGTGGAGGGAGGTGGAGAGATAGGGATCAGGGAGGGGTAGTTGGGGGAAATCATGACCAGGATCTTGGAGGGAACTGGAGGAGTGCGGGAGGGAGAGGAGATGATTGGGGTGTGGATAGAGAACAAGAGCAGCCCCTTTGATTTCCTCCCCTTCCTCCTGCCCTGATCTCCCCTGTCTAGTCGTCTCCCACACCCCTTTCCAATCATCCTTTCCCCCCGATCCTGGAGGTCTTTTTTGCTACAGAACCTTGTATCAATGTTGTGGCTGTTCTGTGCAAATATGTACTTTGTAAATGATGCAGTGCTGGAGAGGGTCTGCTACTGTGTGCATATGTGCTTCTGAGTGACCATGAAGGCCCATTTGCCTTGCCGTGTCACTGTCGGCAAACACTGCCGTGACATATTGGGGCGAATGGTCTATGGGTTATTTATAGCCATTAGACCTAGGAGCAAGATTAGGCCATTTGGCCCATTGAGTCTGCTCCACTATTTGATCATGGCTGGTATGTTCCTCAACCTCATTCTCCTGCCTTTTACTTGTAATCCTTGATCCCCTTACTAATCAAGAACCTATCTATCTTTGCTTTAGTAGGCCTCCATAGCTCTCTGCAGTAATAAATTCCACAGATTAACCATCCACAGGCTGAAGAAGTTCCTCCTCAACTCAGTTCAAAAGGGTCATCCCTCCACGCTGAGGCTGTGCCCATGCATCCTAATCTCTCCTACTAATAGAAAAATCTCAAAGTACACCTATTGAGGCCTTACAGTATTGTATAAGTTCAATTAGAACACCCTCCCGCCCCCATCATTGAAAATTCCATCCGGTAGAGACCCAGAGTCATCACCCTCTCCTATGACAAGCTGTTCATCTCTGGGATCATTATTGTAAACATCTGGACCTCCTCCAAAGCCAACATATCCTTCCTTAGATATGGGCCCAAAACAGCTCATAATATTCCAAATGTGGTCTGACCAGATCTTTATATAGCCTCAGCAGTACATCTCTGCTCTTGTATTCTAGGCCTCGTGAAATGAATGCCAATATTGCATTTACCTTCATAACTGCGAACATGTTAACCTTAAGAGAATCCTGAACTAGGACTCTGAAGCCCCTTTGTGCTTCAGTTTTCTGAAGCCTTTCCCTATTTAGAAAATAGTCTATGCTTCTATTCTTCCTGCCAAACTGCATAACCTTACACTTTCTCTCATTGTAATCCATCTGTCACTTCTTTGCCCTATTCTATCTAGGTCCTTCTGCAGCCTCCCCATTTCCTCAAAACTACCTCTGCCTATCTTTGTGTCATCTGCAAACTATGCAATAATGCTGTCAGTTCCTTTGTCCAGATCGTTTATGTGTAACGTGAATCATTGTAGTCCTAATACAGACCCCTGCGGAACACCACTAGTCACCAGCTGGCACCCTGAGAAAGATCCCATTATCCCTAATCTCTGCCTTCTGCCAGTCAGCGAATTCTTTATCGATGCCAGTAAGACCATGGGCTCTTATTTTATTTTCCAATCTCCTGTGTGGCACCTTGTCAAGACTTTCTGGAAATTCAGACACAACAAAGTGTGGAGCTGGAGGAACACAGCAGGCCAGGCAGCACCATGAGAACAGGAAAGCTGATGTTCTGAAGAACGGTCTCAGCTTTCCTGTTCCTCGGATGCTGCCTGGCCTGCTGTGTTCCTCCAGTTCCACACTTTGTTGTCTCTGACTCCAGCATCTGCAGTTCTTGCTATTTCTGGAAATCCAAATAGGTCACATTCCTGGCTTCCCATTGTCTAACTTGCTTGTATTATCATCTAAGAATTGTAACAGATTTTTTAGGCATGACCCACCCCTCGATGAAATTGTGCTGACTCGGCCCTATTTTACATGCACTTACAAGTACTCCATGGTCCAATATCCATGCTTTCCTCCGTCTAGCCTTTTAGATATCTAAAAACACACTTGCAATTTTATATTACTAGATATGTTCATATTTCAATTGCCTTTTTTTTATCCCCTGCTGGTTTTTAAAGGCTTCTCACCAATCTTATCCCATTTTATGCTTTTTCTTTTGCTTTTATGCCATTCCTGACATCCCTTGTCAGCTTATGGTTGCTGCATCTCTTTATTCCTTTATTCATTCACAGGATGAGGGCATCACTGGCCAGGCAGCATTTATTACCCATCCTAATTGCTCAGAGGGCAGTTAAGAGTCAACCACATTGCTGTGGGTCTGGAGTCACATGTAGGCCAGGTAAGGATGGCAGTTTCCTTCCCTAAAGGACATTAGTGAAGCAGATGGGTTTTTCCTGACAATCGACAATGGTTCACAGTTGTCATTAGATTCTTAATTCCAGATATTTTATTGAATTCAAATTCCACCATCTGCCATGGCAGGATTTGAACCCAGGTCCCCAAAACACTATCTGGGTCTCTGGATTAATAGTCCAGCAATAATACCACTAGGCCATCGCCTCCCCTTCTTCTCCTTAGAATGCTCCTTCTTCCTTATAAATTTCTGCTGTGCTTCCCAAATTAACCCCAGAAACTCCTGCGTTGCTGCTCTACCGTCTTCCCAGTTTGGCTTCCCTTCCAATCAACTCTGGCCAGCTCCTCCCTTATGTCTTTATAGTTACCTTTATTCAACTGTAATATCGATACATCTGATTCCAGCTTCTCCCTATCAACTGCAGGGTGAATTCTATCATATTATTATCTATCATATTATCAATGCTGCCTCCTAGGGGTTCCTTCATCTTAATCTCCCTAATCAAGTCTGCCTCATTACACATCACCAAATCTAGAATTGCCTGTTTCCTAGTGGACTCTACCACAAGCTGCACTAAAAAAAACTCATAGACATTGCACCAATTCCTTTTCTTGAGATCCACTATCAACTTGATTTTCCCAATCCACCCATGTTTTGAAGTCCCCTATGATTATTGTGGGAGTGCCTTTCTTACGTGCCATGTCTGTCTCTTGATTTACTTTGTTCCGCACATCCTACTGCTAGGAGGCCGGTACACAACTCCTATTACGGTGTTTTTTCCTTTGCAGTTCCTCAACTCTACCTACACAAAATCTAAGCCTTCTAACCCCATATCACTTCTTGCCATTGACTTAATATCATTCTTTTACTAAAAGGTAACCCTGTCCACTCTGCCTGTCCTTTCGGTAGGCTGCCTTTTCCTTGAATATTTAGTTCTCAGCTCTGATTCATTGCAGCCTCATCTCTGTGATACACACAACATCGTACCTGTCAATTTCAATCTGCGTTACAAGCTCATTTACCTAGTTTTTGTATACTGCGTGCATTTATATACAAGATTCTTAGCCCTGCGCTGACTGTCCTGCTTCTCATAGTTGTCCCCTTATCTGCTGTACCTGAAGTTAAATTCCTAACCCTTTCCATACTCTGTCCTGTAAAGCTTGCCCAGACTTGATCCGATGCTCAAACTAGGAAAGGTTCAGGGAGGTGTATATAGAGTTTGTAATATCTCTGTAACTCATTCCCTGGTACCTGTTACTCTGTATATAAAACACCACAAACAGTTCCATTAGATTTCAGACTATAACTCAATCCCCGATATGCGTTATGCTATATATAAAACACCTGATCCCTTCGATTAGATTATAGACTTTAACTCACTCCCTGTTGGGTTATGCTATATATAAATTCGTTAAGAACATCAAAGAGATTTCAGTCTCTAACTCAGTAAAAACTAAATGGTTGAATGTGAAAATGGGAGCAGGAACAGAGAAAGCTGTGGTTTAATTTTTGCCACATTCTGTTTCTCCAGAAAAATTAGTTTTTTGGTTGCAGTGCACTGCCACCTTCTCAGTGCTGATAGGAATGGGGGATAAATGCTGGCCCGGCCAGTAATGTTCACATCTTGTTAATGAATGAAAACAAAAATCCCTTTGCCTTCCTAATCACTCGCTGCCCCTGCAGCCTTACTCAACGTGATTGACATCCCAGGACACCCAGATGTCAGAGCCCTGCAACATCTCCCCAGTTAATTTAAAGTCTCTTTATCGATTCTTCCTGAGAAATATCACACTCTCTTAAGTTATACTGCATTGGCCAATGTTTTACCCACTCACTGACCATCTCTATATCGCTCAATTTGAATATCCCTTACATTGTCTTCACAATTTAACTTCCAACTATTCTCACCAATAGCATGTTCAATTTTTAAATCGAAAACTAACCTGATATGATGCCTGTTGGAAATCCAAATATCCTTCCGTCATACTCTGTCCCTTGGTCAGAGTGTGTCTGGCTGCATCACTCTTCACTCCTGGAATTTCTGTAAATTGCCACATTCATCTGTTAGCCTTTTGAGTTGGTTTATGGTGTCTATGTCCCCTGTACAATCACAGCAAGATTTCCTCACTTCCTTAGTCCCATCCCCTGGTAATAATTGGCAACCCATAAGTTGTCCACCTAATATTTAGTGACACCATCACATTAGTTTTCTGTGATTTCCATACAAGGATCTGGGCAATAATGTTTAATAACTTGAGGAGTGACCTTATAGAGCTTTATAAAATCATGAGGGGTATGAATTGGATGAATGTCAGGTGTGTTTTCCCTAGGGTAGGGGAATTCAAGACTAGGGGGCATATTTTTAACGTGAGAGGAGAAAGATTTGAAAAAGAAATGAGGGGCAATTTTTTTACGCAGAGAGTTGTTCATGTGTAGAATGAACAACCAGAGGTGGGTAAAGTTACAACATTTAAAAGACAATCAGATAAGTATATGAAGAAGAAATGTTTGGAGGGATATGGGTCAAGAGCAGGCAGGTGGGACCAGTTTAGTTTGGGATTATGGTTGGCACAGACTGGGTGGACCAATGGGTCTGCTTCTGTACTGTATGACTCTATGATTCCTATAACAGGGCGACCAGAACTGGGCATAGTACACCAGAAGAGGCCTCATCAACATCCTGTACAATCCAAACATGATGTCTCAACTCTCATACTCAAAGGTCTGAGCAATGAGGCAAGTGTGCTAAACACCTTCTTAACCACCCGATCTATATGTGATGCAAACTTCAAAGAAGTTACCTGAACCCCTTAGGTCTCTCTGTTCTACAACACTACTCAAGGCCCTATTTTTAATTGTATGAGTCCTGCCCTTGTTTGTTTTACCAAAACACCATATCTTGCACTTATCCAAATTAAACTCCATCTGCCACCCTTCAGCCAACTGACCCAATTGATCAATTGATCAATCATGTTGAGTAAGGCTGCAGGGGCAGCGAGTGATTAGGAAGGCAAAGGAATTTTTGTTTTCATTCATTAACAGGATGTGAACTGACCCAATATCTCTTTGCAATCTTAGATAACTTTCTTCACTGTCCACCATTACACTAATCTTGGTGCCATCCTCAAACTCACTAGCCAGTCCATTGAATTAGAATTAAATTTTATTGTCTCTAGTACCTAAGTATAGAAATACATGAGTACAGTGAAAAATGTACAATGTGGTCAATCTCCGACTCCATTTTGGTTACAAAACCAGAATTAATAAAAAGAGAAAAATTGAAAAGAAACCAAAAGGTATGGAAAATGTCCAAATCTTAAAGTCTCAAGTCTTATCTCCATAAACGTGTTTGGAACACTCAGCCATCAATATAGGCACCCCAGATTAGCCATGGCGTGGAGTCTACGTCAGCTTGCGAGTCTTGTATTGATCACTGGCGGTAGCCGAGTTTTTGTTGCTGCTGACAATGCCACTGCTGCCTGCGATCAACAGGAGGAGCTTTGCTGCCCCTGCCACTGTAGCCCCTGAATGCTGGAAAGAGCCTTGTTTCTCACTGATGCTGTTGTTTCCAATGCCAGCATTACACGAAAGGCCAACTCTTGCTGCTGATGTTGTGCTGCCACTGCCTTTGATCGCTGAGAGGAGCCTGGGAGAAATCTTGACTTCTGCCACTGCTGCAATGACCCTCGGAGGTTCACGTGAGGTAGTGACTTCTGTGCCTATGCCGATCATTGTGCTCAAATCCTTGGAGCAGCTGTGTGTGAATGTTGAATGTGATTGCACTAGCGAGATGAGAGATTTATCACGATGCTGTCTGGGCTGGAGGGTCTAACCTTTAATTATAATTTTTGACTTTTATTAGTCTGCTGCAATATTGAAGATTAAGCAGCCCCAGGCTTAGCTAAATGCCTGCCTCGGATTTCAATATCCGTCAAAGGTCTGATTCCTGAAAAGAAGCCTCTGTTTTGCTTTCATAGTGAACCAGTTCCCAATTTACAACTACTATACATGCATCAGCAGTTCAACTCCATCTGAGTTCCTACAAAAATGACTTACAGGACTATCTATTTCACGTGAACCAATTATGTTTTGATTTTAAGTGATTTGTAACTTCTCGCCTTTCCTTTTTCTTTTTTAGATAAATGTGTGTAACTATTGAAAACTATTCTCCTGGTATGTCTGAATGCAGTAATAAATCCCACTTTTTTTTAACCCTAATGAATTTGCTTTGATAACAAGGTGTAGATAATGAACACAGCAGGCCAAGCAGCATCAGAGGAGCAGGAAGGCTGACGTTTCGGGCCTAGACCCTTCTTCAGAAATGGGGGAGGGGAAGGGG
>NC_063343.1:12231242-12246821 GCF_021869965.1 Rhincodon typus
TTTGTGTAATCAGCTTCTATCAATTTTTACAATAAAAACAGAAGTTGCTGGAGAAACTCAGCAGGTCTGGCAGCACATGTGCAGAGAAAGCAGAGTCAACGTTTCAGCTCCAGTGACCTTTCATCAGAATGCCATCACGTAGTAACTATGAAGAACTAAATTGCATTTATCTCAATGCAAGGGGTCTGACAGGTAAAGCTGATGAACTCAGGGCATGTTTAAGAACACGGGATTGGGACATCATAGCTATTACAGAAACTTGGCTGAGATGTAGAAATAGCAGCACAATGCTCCAGGTTTTAGATGCTATAGAAAGGATTGGAAAAGAGGCAAGAAAGGAGTGGAAGTGGCGTTGTTCATTAAAGAATACATTACTGTTGTAACTAGAGAAGATATTTCAGAAAAATTGTCCAGTGAAAATATATGGGTAGAAATTCATAATAAGAAAGGGAAGATCACCTTGATGGAATTGTGCTATAGGCCCTGAAATAGTCAGAGGGAAATCTCAGATATATGTAAGCAAAGTAAGGTTGCAATAATAGGGGTTTTAATTTTCCAAACATTGACGGGGGCTACCACAGTGTGAAGGTTTGGATGTTGAAGAATTTGACAAATGTGTTCAACAAAATTTTTTTTGTCAATATGTGGATGCTCCTACTAGAGAAGGAGCAAACTTGATCTTCTTTTGGGCAATAAGGCAGGGCAGGTGACTGAAGTAAAAGTAGGGGAACACTTTGGATCATACGATCATAATTCTATTAGTTTTCAGTGCGTGGAAAAGAATGAGTCTTCCATAAAAGGTAAGGTTTTTAATTGGTGTAAAGCAAATTTTAATTGTATGAGACAAGAACTTTCAAAAGTTGATTGGAGAAGACTGTTCGCAGGTAAAAGGATGCCTGACAAGTGGGAGGCTTTCAAGAGTCTGATGATGAGAGTTCAGAGGCATTATATTCCTGTTAAAGTGAAGGGTAAGGCTGGTAAGATTAAGGTACATTGGATGAATAAAGATATTGAGGTTCTAGTCAAGAAAAAAAGAGAAACTTATTTCATATAGACAACTTGGTTCAATTTAATCTCTTAATAAATATAAAATGTGGAGGAGCATTCTTAATAAGGGAATCAGGAAGGCAAAAAGGGATACGAGATGGCATTGGCAGATATGGTTAAGGATAATCCAAAGAGATTCTGCAAGTACATTAAGAGTAAGAGGGTAACTAGAGAGAGGGAAGGTCCCCTTAAAGACCAACGTGGACATCTTTGTGTTGAACCCCAGGAGATGGGAGAGATACCAAATTAAAATTTCATGTGAGTTTTTACTGTGGAGAAAGAAATGGAAGCTAGAGAATGTAGAGAAATAAACTTCAGTGTTTTAAAAACAGTTCATATTACAGAAGGGGAAGTTCTGGAGGTCTTAGAGAATATGCAGGTAGATAAATCTCTGGGACCTGATCTAATGTATCCCAGAACATTGTGGGAAGTAAGGGACGAAATTGCATGACCCCTTGCAGAAATATGTGCATCATCTGTAAATACAGATGACGTGCTTGATAACTGGAGGGTGGCTAATGCTGTACTTTTGTTCAAGAAGGGGTGTAAGGAGAAACCGGGGAACTATAGACCTGTGAGTCTGACTTCAGCTGGGGGTCAATTAGAGTTATAGAGTCATAGAGCTGTACAGCATGGAAACAGACCCTTTGGTCCAACTCATCCATGCCGACCAGATATCCTAAATTAATCTAGTTCCATTTGCCAGCATTTGGCCCATATCCTTCTAAACCATTCCTATTTATATACCCATCCAGATGCCTATTAAGTGTTGTAATTGTACCAGCCTCCATCACTTCGCCTGGCAGCTCATTCCATACATGCATTACCCTCTGCACGGAAACATTGCTCCTTATGACCCTTTCAAATCTTTCCCCTTTCACCTTGGAGCTTTACCCTCTGGTTTTGGATTCTCCCATGCCGGGGAAAAGGCCTTGGCTATTCACCCTATCCATGCCCCTCATGATTCTATAAGGTTAACCCTCAGCCTTTGACGCTCCAGGGAAAGTAGCCTCAGCCTATTAAACCTGTCCCTATAGCTTAAACTCTCTAAGCCCCGGCAACATCCTCGTAAATGTTTTCTGAACCCTTTCAAGTTTCACAACATCCTTCCAATAGTAGGGAGACCAGAACTGAACGCAGTATTTGAAAAGTGGCCTAACCAATGTCCTGTACAGCTGCAACATGACCTCCCAACTCCTATACTCAATGCTTTGACCAATAAAGGCAGGCATACCAAATCCCTTCTTCACTATCCTGTCTACCTGCAACTCCACTTTCAAGGAACTATAAACCTGCAGACCAAGGTCTCTTTGTTCAGCAACACTCCCCAGGACCTCACCATTAAGTGTATAAGTCCTGCCCTGATTTGCCTTTCCAAAATGCAGCATCTCATTTATTTAAATTAAACTCCGACTGCCACTCCTTGGCCCATTGGCCCATCTGATCAAGGTCCCGTTGTACTTCTTTGCTGTCCACTACACCACCAATTTTGGTGTCATCTGCAAACTTACTAACCATACCTCCTATGTTCACACTCAAATCATTTATATAAATGATGAAAAGCAGTGGACCCAGCACCGATCCTTGTGGCATACTGCTGGTCACAGGCCTCCACTCTGAAAAGCAACCCTCCACCACCATCCTCTGTCTTCTACCTTCAAGCCAGTTCTGTATCCATCTATCAATGTGGCTGTCGCTATTACAAATAACTCAGCAAAGGGCCCAGCAATCGCTTCCCTAACCTCCCGCAAAGTTCTAGGGTACACGTGATCAGATCCCGAGGATTTATCCACCTTTACATGTTTTAAAACGTCCAGCACCTCCTCCTCTGTAATAGGGACATTTTTCAAGATGTTGCTATTTATTCCCCCATGTTCTCTATCTTCCATATCTTTCTCCACAGTAAACATTGATTCAAAATACTTGTTTAGTATCTCCTACATTTCCTGTGATCCCACACATAAGCGGCCTTGCTGATCTTTAAGGGGCCCTTTCTCTCTAAAATGTGGAAAGTGATTTTAAAAGATAGATTTTATGGATGTTTAGAGAGGCAAAAATTGATTAAGGACATTCAGCATGGTTTTGTGTGAGGAAAATCATGTCTCACAAACTTGACTTAGCGGTTTGGGAAAGTTACCAAAAAGATTGATAAGGGCAGAGCAGTAGCCGAAATTTGCTTGGACTTTAGTAAAGCCTTCAACAAGGTACCACATGGTAGACTAAACAGTAAAGTTAGGTCACATGGGATTCACGGTGAGCTTGCCAATTGGATACATAATTGGCTTAACATTAGGAGACAGAGAGTGGTGGGCAAGGTTGTTTTTCAGACTAGAGGCCTGTCACCAGCAGTGTTCCACAGGGATTGGTTCTGGGTCCTCTTTTGTTTGTCATTTATATTAATGATTTGGATGAGAATATAGAAGGCATGGTTAGTAAGTTTGTGATAGACACCAAAAGCAGTAGCATTGTAGACAGTGAAGAAGGTTTTCTAAGATTACAAAGATTTGATCAAATGGGTCAATGGGCTGAAAAATGGCAGATGGAGTTCAATCTGGATAAATGTCAGGTATGGCATTTTGGTACAACAAACTTTGGTATGACTTATACAATTAATGGTAGCAGAGGGACTGGGGGCTTCAGGTACATAATTCTTTGAAGTTTGCGTTACATATAGACAGGGTAGTTAAAAAGGCGTTTAGCAGGGTTGCTTTCATAGCTCAGTCTTTTGAGTACAGGAGTTGAGAAGTCATGTTGAGATTGTACAGAATGGTGGTGAGGCCTCTTCTGCAGTACTGTGTCCAGTTCTGGTCGCCCAGTTATAAGAAGGGTATTATTAAGGTGGAGAGGATTCAGAAGAGATTTACCAGGGATGTTGTCATGTATGGAAGGTTTGAGTAATAAAGAAAGGCCGGACAGTTTGGGACTTTTTCCACTGGCGTATAGTAGGTTGAGAGGTGACCTTGTAGAAGTTTATAAAATCATGAGGGGTATAGATACGGTTGATGGTAGTTATCATTGCCCTAGAATGAGGGATTTCAAGACAAGGGGACACATTTTTAAGGTGAGAGGAGAGAAATTTAAAAAAGACAAGATGTAATTTTTTTACACAGAGGGTGGTTCACGTGTGGAATGAACTTCCTGGGGAAATGGTGGATGTGGGCACAATTACAATGTTTAAAATACATTTGGATATGTACATAAGTACAATATAGGAAAGGTGTGGAGGGATATGAGGCAGGAGCAGGCAGGTGGGACTAGTTTTGTTTTGGCATGGACTATTTGGACCAAAGGGTCTGTTTCCGTGCTGTATGACTCTATAACTTTTAACTACCTTTTCATTCACAGGTTGTGAGCATCTCTGGTAAGGTTAGCATTTATTCTCCATACATAATTGTCCCTGAGGTGGTCGTGCGCTGCCTGCTTCGTTATAACCAAATGATTTCAGCTATTTTAGAGGACAGTTAAAAATCAACTACATTGCCCTGGGTCTGGAGCTACATATAGGCCAGACAGGGTAAAGATGCCAAATTTCCAACCCTCAGGATTAGTTATAATGAGTTTTTCTTTTTGTTGATTCATAATACATTAGTATTCTGGCCACGAACAATGATAGTTTGATTACAGATTATTTCTTACTAACAATCTTCCTCAGCATCACTTTAATGACAGCACTGAAAAATGATTCCATTTTGGGGTTTATTTAAATTGTTTTTCCAAAGCCCACTGGAACTTTAGAATTCCTCATTTCAGTATTACAGATTATTAGTACCCTCCCACTAAGCTGTTTGGCACACTCTTGATTCTGAACGAATATTTTAACCAAAGGATTTTTAGTGATTAATGACCAACTAGAGACTGTTTTTCTTCACTCATCCAGTGTGTAATAAGTAAATGGTCCCCTTCTCACTGACTGTTCTTTCTCTCAAATGATTACAACTTTTGCTTTACATAATGTTTCCAACTGGCCCTCTGGTGATCTTCAGATCTGGATGGATTTGACGAATGCACTTCTTTTTAAGCTCTCCCTTCACTGTTCCCTCATGTACAAATGCAGATTGTGAACCACTTTGTTGTTTATTGTACACCTCTCTCAGATTGTAAAGTGACATATATCATCCCCAAGTGTGATAGGCCCTAAGCTGTGCTGCCATATGAAACACAGTCACCTGTCCTGTATCCCCATCCTCTTCACCCAGTCTTCATTCCCTCTCCATGTATTCCCCATTTACCTCTCTTCACACTCTCTCTTCCTCCATCACTTCTCACATCTCTGTGATCTCTTTCATAATCTGTTAACCCTCTTCCCACTTTATCTTTTCTCTGTCTGCACATCCCCTAACTCCAGTAACCATTGTAGCCTCTGCATCTCACTAATTCATCCAAAACAAAAAAATCCAGTTGGTTGGCACATCATTTCACTTCTGATATACAGTACCCCTCTCTCCACTGCCCTCCTCCATACCTTCTCTCGTCATTTCTCTCTCCTTCTTCCAATGCCGTTCTCCCTCCAATCTTTTCTATCCCCTCCTCCCTCTTCTCTCCCACTATTCCCTCAGAAGTCTCATCACTTTCCCAAGTTTACCCTCCCATTGCCCCTGCTCAACTCTTCTCTTCTGAATTTACCCACTTTTCCAATCCCCCCTCTCTCTTCCCTAGCCCTTTCTTCCCTCACTTCCTGCCCTCCATTGGCCTCACTGCACCCTCACCTAATCTCTCTCTTTCCCCACACTCTCCCTTCCCTCTCTAAAACCCCAACTTCCCCTCACCCCTATCTTCTCTCCTCCTCTGTCACACTACTCTCTCCATCCAGTCCTCCCCTCTCTCACCACTCCTTCCTAGACTCATTCCTCCCCTCCACGCCAATTCTTCCCTTTGCTCCATGTCCTCGCCCATTCTGTCCCCAACCCCTCTTTTCATGACTTAGTATCTGATATAAATAAATAGATTCTAACTTCACAATTAATAGTTCTTAAATAACCCATTTATTTCCAATGTACAAGTTTGTTTCCTTAAATTTTTAGTTATATACTGCAGATAACGTACTAAAGCTATTAGAATAGTTAATATCAAGCTCAGGCAGCTAATGAACATCAATCCAACATCCTTAACTATGAGTTCTGACTGATATCATGAAGCACGCTTTCCTAGTTTTTGCATTTCTCATTCTTTTTCATTTCTGCTTAGTGATTTTAATCAAATATTTTTCTGAAGTACTGGTGCTGTCGAGGATTGGTTTAAGTTGACGGACAATGGGGGAATTGAATGGCCAAACTGAGAAATAGCCTTGAGGGCCTTATTCTGCCTGGAAAGAATTACTTCCAGATTTATGATGCTATGTTTCTTTACAGCAAATTGTTTAATTTCTCTTTCTCTTCTCCCTCATCCTGTATTGAAATTATACTATCATCCTTTGAGGACTTTGGCACAGCTTTAGCTGGTTATGATACATTCAATTACAGCAAAAGATTATGCATGAACTTAAAAGATTCTCCAGTGCTCCCTTCACCTGTAGCTATCGTGTGGATTTTCTTAAATACGTCTCCCTTTAACCTTCAATCATCCACACCAAAAATTCTTTATACTTAAATTTTTAACCCCTCTAACCACTCTGTTGTAAAGTTGATTTCTCCAAGGATTTTGTCAGTTCCTTATCATTTAAGTTGTTTTTATGATCTTCCAGGCCACAATCACCACTTGTCAAGTAGGTTTTTGTGTGTTAGAGGCCTGTTCTTCGGTGCATTCCCTAACACTATCTTACTTCAACGTAACAATCACTTCTGTATACTTATATTGGTGTCCCAAGATCATGCCATTCACTCTTGACTTCCAGATGATTCCTTTTGAAAAATCAAAAGGTAGCGGAGGGCATCAGTATCCACATCGTCTGGTCTCAGTGTGGTGACCAAATCATTCAATTCAGTTATCTTAAAAAGTATCATCATCAAAGGCACAAAAATCTACAAGAGAGAGCTATTAATTATTTAATTTCATCTACACATTCATTTCACTTGATATACTCCATTTGATTATACCTAAGGTGCATATTTAGATTTCAATTTGATGCTGTGTTCTTGTCACTATTCTTTTATTCTAAGTGGGGCATCACATTAGTACTATTCTGTCTAAATCAGGAGGTGTGGAGAAACCTTACTGACCAGTCTAAAAGAAAGCATGTTTTCATAATATGTTTAAAACAGACCAGCAAACATTCCTATGCAATTTCAAGCATTACCAAATTCTGCTTGTTTGTTCTTTCTTGCAAAATTATCCCACATTCATATATGACAACAAGAAACTTGATGATTTCTTTGGTGTACTGCTTCAGCAGTGTTGTTGGGCTGACAAATTTTGTTCATGGTCAATTAATTTCAAATTTCTTTTCAAAAGTTCAGTTCAAATTGGGTGTCTGTCAAAATACAGCTTATCTGTGTTCTGAGAACAAGCTTTCTACAGCATAGATTTTAAATAATAAAATTAAAAAGAGAAGTTGGTACCGTTTTCAATTTTTTGTTGAAACATTTGACTTCTTTCTCCAATCAATGCTGAATTTTTGAGTTTATGAACAACATCCTGTTTTAGCAAAGATTTGACCTGAAGATAAAGTATGCTTTCTTTGTGAGGACAATCCAATTTTCACTGGGGGACTGTTGAAGTGGGATGACCAAACAAATCACTCAACACCCAGAGTCCACTTCCAGCATCAAAGATGCATTCTCCCCGCACATTCTCCCTGTATAAGTGTGGGTTTCTGCTGGGCGCTCTGGTTTCCTCCCACAGTTCAAATGTGTGCAGGCTAGGTAGATTGGCCATGCTAAATTGCCCGTAGTGTTCAGGGATGTGTAGATTAGGTGTGTTGGCCATGGGAAGTACAGGGTTACCGGGGGGGGGGGGGGGGGAAGTGGGGTGCAGGTGGAAATGGGTCTGGGTGGGGTGCTCTTCAGAGGGTCGGTGTGGACTTGTTGGGCTGATGGGCCTGATTCCACACTGTAGGAATTCCATGATTCTAAAAAATTTTAACATGACGTCAGCTGGTAACTTGGGCTCTGCCCCTTCTGAGGCCAGCAGAGTTAACTCTGCCTGCAGGCAGTTTTAAATCTTCTCTGTGTGGTGAGATTTGTGATTCTGGATGTCATTAACCCACTGGGCTTCTTCCAGTGCCAGTGGACAGAGAAGGCAACTATCACTACCCTTTTTTGCCTAAATACTGTCTGAAGGTTTCTATTTTCGGCTGTACTAAAGATTTGGGCTGCTTCAGGGGAGTCAATGCCTTTTTGTCGAATTAATTTTTTCAGGGCACTGATTGCATCATGTAGTTCTCTTTCAATCTTGCATTCTCTGCTCCTAAGTCAGTGTCTTATTTTATTTTTTCTGTTTTTGTGGTGTGTCTCATTGCACACTTCACTCTCTCATCCTAATTGCGTGTATAAGCTGTCACTTTCCTTTTGTAAGTTTATAACTTTTCCTTGTATTTTCTATTTGGCTGCAAGGTACACACATGGACGCTTTTGGCCAGTTAATTCTGGATTTTTAAAATATTGATCTTACCCTTTGGACCTCCCTAGAAAGTCTATCAAAAATAGACCCATAATCTCCAATGCAGTCTTCCATAATTCCTAACACATCTTTTGCTCCAAATGTCTCGGTTCTCACAATCAAAACTTGACCCCACTTACCTGTCCCTTTCTTTCTTTCATTCTACGTGGAAAATAGCCACCAAAGTTCAGGAACAATTAAGACAGGTGGTGGGCTGCCTGACATTCGGCTCCTCATCCCTTACATAGAGACTATCCTGTATCCAGGAGGCTCTGGGCTCCCAGGCCTAAGAACTGGCCAAATAAAAACCAAAAGAACTTCAGATGCTGTAAATCAGGAACAAAAACAAAGTTGCTGGAAAAGCTCATCAGGTCTGGCAGCATCTGTGAAGAAAAAAACAGAGTTAGCGTTTCGGGTCTGGTGACCCTTCCTCAGAACACAGAGTAGATAAGAAGAAACCGTTCCTACTTGTAGAAGGATCAAGATTGAGATAGCGCAAATTTAAAGTGCTTTGCAGAAGTGTATTGTTAAAATCCTTGCTGACTTTTTCATTATTTTTATTTTATTCTATTATCAACTTTGGTTTGGAGCTGTGAACTGGAAGCTGAGCACTTTAGCTATGACTTTTGGACTGTCGGTGACAGCTTGTGTTAAAAGAAAAAGAAAAAGAAAAACAGACCAAACAAGCTTTTGTCTATTTGGAAGGTAGTTGCAGGTTGGTTCCTGATCAAAAGGTTCTGCAGATGCTTTGTCACCAAGGAAGAGCATTGTGTTTAAACAGATGGCAGAAGTTGGCTATTAACAATGTCAGTACCTGAGAACTGGTTCCGGCAAGTCTAGAAAAGACCTTACATTCAAGCAGATGGCAGATGTTGAAAGGTAACTGGGACCTCATGGAGGAGACAGTCTGTCAGGGGAGTGGTCAGAGCTTGAATTGGAATTTGGACTGTGTTGTCAGTGATAATGAATCTGGTTATGTTACAGCATGAAGATTGGAAAACTTCCTGCTTAAGCTCCCTTATCAGCTCTTGGAAGTTCAGAGAATAGAAAATTAAGTTTAAAATATTACTGCCTATATTTATGAGTTAACTATAAAGTGACCCTGATTGACATCTTCAGAAATCAACAAAGAAACCATCATCAATGCCTATGCATTGTGAAAACTCTTAAATAATCTGGCCAATTTTATTATTATCTTTTATTTATCCCTTGACTGTGTCTGTTTTATTGTCTTTTACGTGAATTTGCGCTGAAAAAAATGGCTTTGAGTTTAAAGCACAGCTCAGATTACTTTGTTGTTTAGTGTGGCGCTATTAAAAATACCATATTGTTAATAAATTGTTAAATCTTTTGTTTAAGATACAAACAAGTACCTGGAACTGATTATTCGTAGAGTTTGGGATTGGTTATTCAAAAGTCTGGTTAGAACCATTGGGGTCAATTGAGGTTCTTTGAAGGTTTTAATTTTACAGTCTTGTGAACACAGACGTAGAAAGCCTGATTTGGTTTGGGTGTCTGTCTCCATGTCGTAACAGCATACAATATGAGGAAAAACATTTTTACACAGAGAGTGGTGTGGATCTAAAAAGCTCTGCCTGGAAATGTGTATCAGATTCAACTGAAGTATTCAGGAAGGTATTAGATGATTATGTAAATAGAAACAATGTGCAGGCTACAGAGAGAAGGCAGGAGATTGGCATTAAGTCATATAAAAGCAAAATACTGTGGATGTTGGAAATCTGATTCAAATAGAATGTTGGAGAAACTCAGACTTGACTATTTCAATGTTTTCCTGATCATGGTCCTATCTTGCACCATTCATAAACATGATCTCTTTCCAAATTCTGTGGTTTATCTTAATTGATGCAAAATCCTATTTGCCATTTACTTATGTGCAGGCTGAAGTTTATTGACTGTGTCCAGCAACACCTCCGTTTTAAAATTCTCATCCTTGTATTCAAAACCATCCACGGCCTGAATCCTCTCTATCCCTGCAACTGTGTCTAGCCTTTCAATATTCTGAGAACTTAACATTCCTCCAATTCTGGCCCCTTGCACCTCCCAGCTTCCTTTTACCCTTCAGCAATCTGCTTTCAGCTCAAGAAATCCTTATTATTCATTTTTATCAGATTTTATTGTAATGTGTACCCAAGTAAAGGAGTACTGTGAAAAGTATACAAGTCGCCATTCTCCAGTGCCATTTTAGAATCCAAAATACAGGATTAAGAAAGGTCACTTCCCCACCTCCACCATGAGTCCTTACTGCCAAAAAAACAAAGCCATCCCAGAGTCTGCAAACACTCAGGTGCCCTGAGTCCCCACATGCCACCGCAGCCTGAACGCCACTGCCTTCACTATCAGACACAACCATGCCTTGAAGCTGCACCGTCGCCACTGGAACTGTGTCACCATCTTGCCTTCAGTAACATGGTCGCTGCCATGACTCCACATTGGGCTGATCTCAGCAATGCACATGCCGGATCCCAAACTTGACGCTGGGCCCACCACACCAAAGCAGCTGGTGCCTTGTTCTGGCTTACATTGCTGCTGCTGCTGCCGCCTCCCTGGACCACTATTTTAGCAAAGGAACCCGCTGCTGCCAACACTCTAGTACTCCTGCTAGTACTGACACTCTGTGAAGGGGACCGATGCTGTCGAAAAGGTAAAAAAAAACCTAAAAATTTAGAACGAAAGTTAAAGAAAAGGCAGACGGGAGTGGACGAGCCTGGGATCAGGATCCAGCCCTGAATGCCGCTACTTCGCTGCCACCGTTTTAGATAATCCTTCGTCAAAACCTGTCTCACCTCCTCTCCTGTTTTGAAGAGTTCCTTAAATTTTACTACTTGAAACAAGTATTTTCTCAGTTGTTTTGGTATCTCCTTTTAATCAGGATGAATTTTTGACTGGTGACACCTTTGTTAGGCACTTTGGAATCTTTTACAATGATGAAAACATGACATAAAATAGGATGTAACTTTTTGCACTTCCTAGGAAGTATTGAGAGAGAAGTTGAGAAGCTCTGGGGACTCCAGCAAAATTGTTCCAGCAAATCGCGAGACGGGGAGAGATCAGAAACTGAAATAAAGGTCGCGAAAGGTGGGACTGGGAAAGGGTTTCTTTGCTCACCAATGAGCATATCAGAGAAAAAAACTGCTGAGTCACTGATTACAAAATAAAAACCGAAAGAACTGCGGATCC
The DNA here is from genome assembly GCF_021869965.1 of Rhincodon typus. Taxonomy (NCBI): domain Eukaryota; kingdom Metazoa; phylum Chordata; class Chondrichthyes; order Orectolobiformes; family Rhincodontidae; genus Rhincodon; species Rhincodon typus. Next base: position 12,243,021 of record NC_063343.1, read on the forward strand.
TGTAAATCAGGGACAAAAATTGCCGGAAAAGCTCAGCAGGTCTGGCAGCATCAGTGAAGGAAAATCAGAGTTAACGTTTTGGGTCCGGTGACCCTTCCTCAGAACTGATTACACTGACTTATTGTGTGTCCCATGTGAGGGAAAGTTGTTTAACTCTCCTTACACCTCCGAGGGAATATTATTCCATTACTTGGATGCTGGATTTATTGAACTACACACAATCAGAAGCTGGCAGTTGAAGACGTGTCCTGGAGTGTGGCTTATCTGAACATAGAAAGGAAGAGGAAGAAAAAAGCCCATTAGCCTCAGTGAGTCTGTTGCATGCAGAGAGGGTTCAATCACACACTCCACTGAACCATGTAATGACCTGGGAAAGACAAATCGAAGAGAGAATAAACACCTGCAGACAATTCAGGACAAACTCTCTTGCTCCATTACTGCTCCTCTCTTGCTTCCTTTTAAACCTTCCCACATGGACTTCAGTGGCTCAAGGATAGCTAAGGACAGACAATAAATTCTGGCCAGCTAGAAATGCCCATGTATTATGAACAAAGAAAAAAAATGAAGGGTAGGGGAGTGACTCCATTCCCATCACATGTTCAGGGAATCTGTTACAGAGATTGAGGACCCTGGAGGCCCTTTAGTCTGACCATCCTGATCCACCTTACCCAACGAGTGAGTCCAATAATCCCTCCATCATTTTAAACACCTCCATAATATCCCTCTCAGCCTGCCATTCTCTCAATCACCCGGTCCCTTAGAGCTGATCCCCTGAACTAAAATTTGCCAAAATCTGTGCCATTCTGTCAATATCACTCCAGAACCTCAATCTCCTACGTGAGGAGTGGGCACCAAAACTAAAGCCATATCTCCAGTTGTGGATAGACCAGGTGGCAATGCCATTCCCAGTTAAAATCGTGCTTTTTCTTTTAAACTCAAGGTAACCCTGGTGAAATCAGTTTTCCCTCCCAGCGGACACCCCCACTGCTTGTCTGTCTTTAATGGTAATGTGCTAGTGATTGAAACAAACTGTCCTATCCCTGAAAAGTCTCATGTGCTCAGGGTAACAGCTTTGAGGAAGGGCTGTTTGTAATGAGAGTTAGTTTGGGTTTTAGATACCAATCAGTGAACTGAAAAGAAAGTTAGCAAAAAGCTTCTCTGAATGTAGGAGAAATTTGGAAGATGAAGAATCTAGCTTGAGAGCGATTGATGAGGAGGGGCTCCATGTTGTCTCTTAGATTAGAAGCTGTTCTCATTAAATGAGAAGATGAACAGATTATGTAAATAAATGGAAAAAGACAGAATCTGGTTCAGAGGGACCCTCTCTCTTTTTTTCAGGTAATTTTTTTTTCATTTATTATGGGATGACAGCATCTTTTGTTGAGTCAGCGTGTATTGCCCATCCACAGAGGGTGGTTAAGAGTCAGCCACATTACTGTGGGACTGGAGTCACATGCAGGCCAAAGTAAGGATCAAAAACAAAGTTACTGGAAAAGCTCAGCAGGCTAGCAGCATCTGTGAAGGAAAAAACAGAGTTAACGTTTTGGGTCCAGTGACCCTTCCTCAGAACTCAAAGTAAGGATGGCAGTTTCCGTCCTTAAAGGACATTAGTGAATCAGTTGGGTTTTCCCAACAATCAACATGGATTGATGGTCATCATTAGACTCCTAATTCCACATTCTCACTAAATTCAAATTCCACCATCTGCCGTAGCAGGATTTGAACCTGAGTCCCCAGAACATTACCTGGGTCTCTGAATTAATGGTCCAGTGATAATACCACATATTAGGAACCATTAGTAAGAACTTGAAGTTGTTCTCCAATCTAAGGGAGTGACAGCAGGTCATGTTACTTGTATTCAGATAGTTGGTCATATCCCCAAACTTTAAGATCAGCTTCTTTAGTGTATGGATCAGGAGCCTGAACTGTAGTCTCCAATGACACCTGCTATAAACAGTCCTCACTGGAATGGGCCAAAGCTTCACCCACCGTGGATCAGTACAGTATAGTTAAAGAGTTAAGTAAAATAAACATGAGATCTTGACAGCCAATTTAGTCCTATATTTGAAGTGTAGTCACTATTGTGATATAGGAATACATAAGGATGGAATCTATACCCCAACATTGATATGATTTAAGGCTGGATCTCCTTGTGTCACAATTCTCAGTCATTGAGTGCTTTGTTCACAGTACCGGTTTCCAGTGAGTACTAGGGCCCATGGAAAATGACTCCTTCCCTGGCAGCTCCTCTGGGGCTGCTTGAGTTCTCCAAATGTTGACTGGGATCAGCAGGAGAGCAGGAATGTCACAGGGAGTATTGCTTATAAACCTAGACAGCATGAAATTAAGTGGAATTCATATTGGGGTATCTAATTTTTCTATTAACTCTACTTTTGAAATAACTCTTTCCATTTCTCTTTGACCCTTCCTCAGATGGTAATATTTCTTCAGTCAAGAGATTTGAGATTCAAGATCCTGCTCCTGTTTCCTCTTCGCAGCTCTCTAGTGGTTTGAAGTCAGGGCTTGAGTGGGTATTAGTGAATTCAGAGTGAGCAGGGAACAACTGTTTAACATACAGACAGGACAGAGGATCAGGAAGAGGCTTTTTAATCTGCCCTCAGGTCTGTTCTATCATTCAATGAGATCTTTACTGATCTATAAGCTGGCTCCATATCTTTGCCCATATCATTTAATACCTTTGATTCAAAACAAAATCTACCAATCTCTGTTAAGTTGAACAATTGATTTTGGCAATACTTCACTGCTGTTTGCAGAAGATAGTTCTTTGCCATTTGCACACAAACTCCAGCAGTGGTCTAACCACGTTTTTTTATACTCGAAGCATGTATTTTACTCCTCTTGTATTATATTTCTGCAGCTATTAAAGTCGGCATTTTGTTAACCTGTTTCCCGTTAATTCAATGTGTCTGTTCACCACATTTTGAAGATTACTATACATGCACCCATATCTTAGTGACCTCCACTATTTTTAAGCATTTGCCATTGAGAAAGCACCATATTCTACCCTATTAGGTCTAAACTTGGAGTCTGATTGCAGGTTATTTATTAAACATAGGAAGAATCCAGTCTAACAGGTAATATGGGGCTTATGGTGTCTGGGGAAATGATGCCTCTACCCAACCGCTATCAATCATTGATCATGTGGAATCTAACCATACTCTTCTCTTCTCTCTAGGGAAAAGATCATTGATAAGCCCAGATCCAAAGACAGCAAACTGCAACTTGGTCACATCTGAATATCTGAGATCAGTAACATGGATCGAATGGAAGTAGACATACCCACGTCATCTAGGGAGGCTCTAAACACCATCACCAAGTCGTCTGCTCCCAGAGCTTCTTCTCAGGATTCTGTTACCAGATGGTGGAGATGGATGGCAATGACTGGAAAACAGGGATTGTGTATGGGAATGGGGCAGGACTGAAATTAGGAACAGTAATAAATCTTGGCCTTTAATTTTTATGTTGATTCGCTCAGTGCCAGGCACAATACCCAGTCCGCACCCCTTGCAAGGATCCCTAACTCAAGGATTTGTGTCCAGCTGGACTGTGAGACTAGGACTTTGTCATTTTATTGGGTCACTGAGTCGCTGACACATTTATACACATTTCAAACCACATTTACTGAATCCATGTTTCCTGCATTTTACTGACACAGCAACACATCCATAAAATTGTTATATACAAGGTGTAGAGCTGGATGAACACAGCAGGCCAAGCAGCATCAGAGGAGCAGGAAGGCTGACATTTCGGGCCTAGACCCTTCTTCAGAAAATTTTCTGA
>NC_063343.1:12247221-12312256 GCF_021869965.1 Rhincodon typus
CTCTGATGCTGCTTCGCCTGCTGTGTTCATCCAGCTCTACACCTTGTATATCTCAGATTCTCCAGCATCTGCAGTTCCTACTTACCCATAAAATTGTTACATTAGTCCTGACATTTCAGGCTCAGACATTACTTCCTGTTTTAGTACATGGATCTCAAAAAATGTTACTTCCAGGTTTGCCCGGGTTCTCTGATGGTGCCATGCCTTGGTCAGTTTGACCTGCATTAATCGTGGTTAATTTATTCATGTTAACTGTACCTTTTGATTCAGTTTCTGTCAGCAAAATACATTTAGTAAAAAGGATTTCAGTCAGACAGTGGTTTCGTTTGGAAGCAGCAAAGCTGCTTCAGATTTCAAACAGCACCTAGCACCATCTGGAAAATTACTGAGTGAACTAAGTTAGATAGGAGTTATCCTTATGACGTGAAATAAGGAGTTATGCCTTTATAGATTAAAAAAAGACTGATTGGACGCTAACTGGACATAAGAAGCGAAAAAAAGCTGCAACAAGTCACCTGACAATGCACCGGCAAGCTCTAAGTTAATAACACAGAAATATGCTCAGATTGTAAAGAGTGTTGCAATACTAGGAGTTTGCAAGTGGATAATGGGGGTATAAGAATTCAAGCTTCAGTGACAACAGCAGGCAGCAAAAAGAACTTGAAAGGAATTCAGCGTAATTGGCCACTTTGTGGAACTCCTAATAGTTCAAAATTAAAATGCCGCCCTTTTCAGCTTTGAACTGTAAAGAGAAACACTGGCTAAGAATACCGGTGTGGAGAACTCCATGAAAAAGACTTTTAAGAACCAGCCACAGAGAAGACGTTTTGATCAAAGGACAACAGGGAGAAAAGGTACAGAGATACCAAATATTTTTCTATTGAAGGAAAGTGAGGCAGTGTGAAAATGCTGAAATAACAGAACTTGTGAAGAACAAGGAAATTTCTCTCTCTGAAAATTTGCTATCCTATGGAGTCTACCTGTACAAGAAGATACCACCTAATGAACTACAGAAGCCATCGCAGCTGCTGGATCTGACTTTAAATTTTAAGCTCTTTACTTTAGCAAGAAGAAACTAGACTAACAGGCCTCAACAATATACCACACAAAATTATTAGGACTTCCTTCTTGCAAGTATTCTTTTGTTTTGTTTGTATTTGTTTTAATCTTGGTATCTGTAATTTTTGTTAATAGCTGTATCTCTTCATTCGTAAGGTACCTTCAGTAATAGTTTGTGATAATCTTTAACCTGTTTAAACAAGAGGCTTGATTACTGGTTTAATTTAACTCAAAGTATTACAAATTAAAAGGTGGCCAAATGCACTATATTAATCCATACTTCGCTGACCACACTGGGAACAAGCCTGATGGTGTGACACATCTTAAATAGCAGTAATTGCAGCTAATTGAATGAGATAATACTTTCAAACATCTCTCCCCACTCTTATAGTGAAATTGAGGCCCGCTTGTGGTGCAATGGTAGTGTTCCTACCAGAAGGCCAGTGTTCAAGTCCCACCTGCACCAGAGGTGCATAGTAACATCTCTGAACAGATGGATTAGAAAAAAAAATGTTGTGAAACTAAAAGGAATGTGTAAAAAGAGGCTTTTATAATAGATATTTCCAAATTTGACAAAGTGATCCCCTCAAGCTTAAGCTGTGGCTCACATGAATGCCCCAGTATTATATTTCCAGGATGTCAATCAAATGAGTATGATGAGTAATCATTATCATTGCACACACGTAGTTCTTGACAGACATACTGTATCTCTGTTAACAATTATTTGTTTCATGTATGGTTATTAGTAATATTTAATATTCAATTCCTGTGAAACCCAATAAATATAGTTATCTCCTATTCTCCTGGAGTAGAACATTACAAGTTTGTATAACAACAGCTGGCATCTCAGATGATGGGGACAAAAGTGTTGGTATGTTTCATAGGCACAGATTTTAGAATGGTGATATATAAGTCTTTGATTTTTAAAATTGCCGTTTTGCAGTAAATTATTCTGCCAGGTCCATTATGAAACCCTAAGCTAAATGTGAGTTTAGAGAACCCTATCTTGCACTTCAAGCATCACACTTTGTGTTGAACACAGTCTAACATTTAGATGGCTTTGAGCCCTTTTGACGCAGGATCTTACAAAAGAGGTTGAATGGTCTGTGGGTTATTTATAGTAGCCCCACACTTGATCTAATGTTCATACTGTGATAGATTCAGGAAGGTGTAGACAGTGTTTGGAATATGGGCTGGGTTTTGGGGTGGAACCAGCTGGGACAGGTACAGTACTCCAGCACTACTGACTGGTATCCTGATGTCACTATCCACTTGTATTCTGAATCAGTTCACCCTTCCCTTTACTAAAGTTTTAAAGAAATGAGAAAGGTTAAAACTTCACAATTACTTTACTTTCTGATGTTTGTTATGAGGAGAGAATAGTTCCAGCAAGAGGCTTATGGGTAAAGATTAATTTTTGGTAGTGATTGTGAAGACTCAGACCAGACACTGGAGCATGATAGTTACTATAGAAACATTTTTATCCTCTTCTCATTGGTTTGTGAGGATGACAATGTGATTGATTACAAGTGATACCAACATTTAATTGTAAAATTAACATGTTGCTATCCATGTTGCTACCACTTAGACCTTGGCCAAGGTTGCCAAATTATTACAGCAGCAAATGAGATATATCAAATTCTCAAGTTCCTGGGTGAGGAGAGGTGAACTTCTTTATTCACACACCTCCTTGTTAACAAGGTTAATTTACAAAGGATACCCTCCCTTGTGAGGACCTTTCTTCCAGGTCAAATGAATTGATGTTTTAAAAGGAATCAACTTAACCAGGCTTTCTTGCATTATCTAAAAGAGTGAGTTAATTGATTGTCAAACATGAGAGTAGTTAATACCATAACACATACACACAGATTAGAAATAAGAGGTAAATTGAAAGAGATAAAAGTTAAAGATATATGGTTCAGTTTCTGGGTCATTCATGAATTATATTAATTACATATATTAATTATATACATTAAGTATATTAATGATAATAGAATATTGTTAATTATCAGTCAGTTTTGAGATGCTAGGCTTTACAGGCTGTTGAAATTCTTTTGTCCGGTTTCTTTTGACTGGGTAGCTAGCTTCCAGCATTCAGAGTCCTTTGCCTAGAATATAGGGGTGACTAGTGGTGGTTCTTTGACTATGGTCTTCACAGCACACTAGCGCTTGATCGCAGCTAGTACATGAGTACATCAGCTCACTTGTATGCTTCTTTGATTAACACACGGACCAAGATTGAACTGGCCTTAAACCTGTATTCATGTGCATTCTTGAAAAGGACCACCCAAAACATGTCTCTTGGCCAGACTGCTTTCTTTTATCCTATCACATTCACACTCTGAGATTACTCCCAGGAGATTACAGTTCAGTTTGAAATGTATTTCTCCCTTTTACGTCCATTCCTTTGAAGAATTTGTGACAACTTTTCAGGTCTAACATTTCAGAGTCTCTCTCTCTCTCTCTCTATCTATAGACAGTCCGTGAATTTACATCCTTTGTCATTTATTCAGCTGTGGGAGTCTTGTTTTAAAAGAAAATGGGCTGGAGTTTACCATAAATTGGCTAAGTGTCAATTTCATGGAGTTTCATGGAGAGTTTCTTACCTGGAGCACAGGTGAGTTTTCTTACCCCGTTTTATGCTGTTCACATCACTATGTGTATGCTACAGTGTGCAATCACTATCGTGGTGTAATAGTCTCCATTGTTACTTCCAGGATTCCTGCCACTGGCACCATATTTAAACTTAAGCTGTGCACCAGGTCAACCACTGTCAGACAGAGGCTGCCTTTCATAGTTGTAGTGTGGGAAGAGACAGCTGACAGAGACAGCTTTAGAGACAGCCAAAAGAGGCAAGTTGGTCCTCCGATTTGCTGAGAGGGTCCTAGAGGTATTGGTGGATGGTGTGGTGGTGAGGAGTGATGTCCTTTTCCCTTAGTACAACCACAGGAGACCATGGCTTTGCACCCTGTTCTGAAGTTTTTAACCAGGGCAGCGTCCACAGTTCAGAGGAATGCTTAGCAATGCCACAGAAAGTTAATGATCTTCTGCACTCTATGAGGATAAGTAACACCATCTTCTTTCTGCTACACTCAAATGAAGTCTGCTACTGCACCCACCTCCCACCAAAGTTCATGCTCTACCACTTTCAATATTGCATGCACCATCTGCCTCCACTTGCTCTCATGTTACCCCAACTCCCAAGATTATTAACCTTACATGCCCTCTGTGTTGCCTATTGATTCATTATATATCACCATCCTTCCCAAACATGCATCAGCACTAACAGCTGTGCCAATTATTTTCATCTCATTCAAATCTCCCCTTGGGTGGCCCGGTGGCTCAGTAGTTAGCACTGCTGCCTCACAGCACCAGGGACCTGGGTTCAAATTCACCCTGGGGTGACTTCAGTGTGGAGTTTGCACATTCTCCCTGAGTCTGTGTGGGTTTCCTCCAGGTGCCCCAGTTTCCTCCCACAGTCTAAAGATGAGCATGTTGTGTGGATTGGCCATGCTAAATTGTCCATTGTGACCAGTGATTTGCAGGCTAGGTGGATTAGCCATGGGAAATGCAAGGTTACAGGGATAGGATAAGGGGTAGGTCCGAGTGGGATGCATTTTGGAGGGTCAGTGTGGACTCAATGAGCCAAATAGCCTACTTCCATACTGTAGGGATTTTATGATTTATCTCATTTCACGGGAAACCATCCCATAATAGGGTGGACAGAGCCAAGATTGTGAGAAGTGCTTGACATCTATTTCCTCACCCCTATAAGGAGGGAATCTTTGCCTTAGTGGGAAAGAAGTATGACCACTCACATGGTGATGTCAAAACCTCCATGCAATCAATTAAGATTCATTGCCAAATGCTGCACTACTCTCCCACTACTGCTGCTGTGAATGTTTTCTTAACATGCCCAAAGATCTAACACTATTTTGCAATTCATTCTCTCTCTTGTCTCCTGCATGCACCAGGGGCATCTGCACAGACATCGCCATGAAGAGACCAGGCCTCAAGATATCATCTCCTCCTTGACTTCTGAGGAAGCCACAGCTTTCTTGGAGGAACTATTGGCATGTCTGACTCCTGCATCCTCCTCCATCTCAGGCACTGACATTTCAGTGGACTTGTTAGCTAGTGTACAGTCAGAAGTACATTCTGGTGAGTGCATCACTGCCACAACTCTGCAGGTGACTGAAGAAGAAACGCCCCAGGTCACTGGCACTCGGAGGATTGCCAGAGACCAGGCATTTGCTGAGTGTCAGGCAGAAGAGCACCACCCCCCACCACCATGGTGTCAGCCACTAAGAACTTCATTCAAATGCACAGGCTAACACATAGATAGGTTTGTCGGAAGCACTAAAACTGATTTTAAGGTTGGAGGAACTCACCAATGCTATCTGTACTATGCTGCCTCTGGCTTACGAGTATCTGGCTGTCTCCATAGTCAAATTTGACATATTAAAACCACATCTCTGTAATGGTAATTGGATATAAACTACTTGTCTCCAATTCTGTCACTATTTTGCCATCCAATTGTGGAGACCTTTTGCACTGGCAATTTGCACATTCAAAAGAGTTTTTTTAATTTGTTATTTACCACTATTTTTGCAACTTTATTCATTGAAGCATTATTACCATTAGACTGATTGTCCCTTCCTGTCCTGCTCTGCATTTTGTTTTACCCACATTTCTGTTATCAATTTTTCATTTTGAGTTTCTAATTTTCTCCTTGCCTAATCCCTCCCCCTACTCTCTTAGTTTAAAACCCTATCCATAAACTCAGTTATACAATTTGCCAGGTCACTAGTTTCAGCCTGATTGAAGTGGAAATAAAATAAAAAACAAGTATTCAGATACTGGAAATTAGAAATAAAAAACATAGAGTGCTTTAGAAACTCAACAGATCTGGCACCATCCATGGAGTGAGAACCAGAATTAACATTTTGAGTCCAATATAACTCTTATGCAGAACAAGAAATGGTTTAAGTGGAACAGATCACAATGGAATGGCTTCCTCTTTCTTGAGTGTTATTTCTAGTGCTTCCTTGAATTCCATTCTTTTCTTCCCACATCACTGGGTTACCATTGACCAGAACCTGAACTGGACTCACCATATAAATATAGTGGCTACAAGAACAGGTCAGTAGTTTGGAATACTGCAGCAAGGAACTCACCTCCTGACTCCACAAAGCCTGTCCACCATCAGGAGTCAGGAGTGTGATGGAATATTACCCACTTGCCTAGATTAGTGTAGCTCTAACAACACTCAAGAAGCTTGACTCTATCCAGCTTGCTTGATTGGCACCACATCCACAAACATCCACTCCCTCCATCACTGACATTCGGTAGCAGTAATGTGTACTATCTACAAGATGCAGTGCAGAACTTCACCTGCAAGTTCCCCTCCAAGAAACCCTCACCATCCTGACTTGGAAATATATAACCGTTCCTTCAGCTTCTTTGAGTTAAAATTCTGGAATTCCCTCCCTAAGGGCATTGTGGGTCTACCTACAGCATATGGCATCACCTTCCTGAGGGTAACTAGGGAGGGGCAATAAAATCCTGGACCAGCCAGTTACACCACAACCCAGAACAAGCAAAAAAAAACTTTTTGAGCCATGCATTTAATTATTTACATTGTTTGACCGTGCCAATTGATGAGTGGCTCAGATGAAAATTTGAAGATTGCTATCTTGGAAATTCTCCATTTTAATATGGACTCTAACTCTTTAAACGTTCCCATTAAAACATTATTCCTGCTCCTACTTCAGTCATTTGTCATTATGTAGACCATGACAACTGGATCATTCCCTCTCAATCCAGCTCCTGATGGATTTATGCAACCCTATTATCTGGAAACCAATACTACTTTTGAAGCTCCTAGTCACAGCATTAGAGAACAATGTCTATTCCCTGACTATACTATCCCATATCACTTTCACATTCCTTTTTGCTCTTTCCACTTAGTCGCTTTCTGCACAATGGTATCATTGTTAGTTTATACATCCACACTGCAGTACTTGTTCTTTTCTACACAGGTAACAAGAATCTTTTGCCTGTTAGTGAATGTCAAGGATTGAGGCTTCTCCATCACTACTGTTATAGACCAGACCAATCCCCCTCAAAATATATTAAGAAGGTAGCTTAGACCATAACTTCTTCTTGTTTTAAAGGTAAATGTAAAGTGTTGCACCCCAGATGCAATTCAATTGGTCAAACTACTCAACGTTAAGTAAAACACAATTTATTCATACACTACAGTTAAAATACAACAAAAGAAAAAAAGAATTAGCTTAGCTGTAACTCTATTGAAATGATTAACAAAATAATAGATTAGTTAGCTACTAAACAGTACGTGTTCCAACATAATAATATCCCATAAACGCAAAAGGCAAATTCAGAAAACAAATTTTCTCATATGCAACTCCAGCAACCCAGGAGGAGAAGAACATCAATAGAAAACACAGGGAGAGATGTATGGCAGCAACAACTGCTACTGAAAAACTAAGAAACTAAAAGTCCTGGTGCTGTAAGAGCTTGATCACTCCCGTTCAGGCTACTTCTATTGTTCCAACTTATAAAGACCACCGAAAACCTTACAAACTGTTTACTTTGTTGGCTTTCCAAATAGACAGCTCATCACCTCTGTCTCAAAACCTCTCTTAAAAAAAAACAGGACAAAGTAACCTCTTAAAGTCATAGTATCATCACACTACATAGTGGTTCTCCATGCTTGCCTATCTTACAGAACACTCATCTATCCAGGACCATGATCAGCTCTAAATTTCTGCCCAAAATAAAGGGTATAATTATCTCTAGGAACAAAGTGTTCAGGTAACTCATCTCCTCCCTGTTGCCCCATAACATCTGCGACTGAGACTCCAGTTCAGTAACTCTGAGTTGAAGCTGTTTGAGCTATGAACGCTTATCACAGATACAGTTGTCTGGGACCACAGTGCATTCCACAAATACCCACATGCTGCAGTTATGGCACACCACCATCCTTGCCATGTCTATCTAACCTAATCTATTTAATTAATCAATTAGTTATTAATTTAATTAAAGCATTAGCAAGTTATGGTCTCCTCTGTTACAGGCCAATGAGAACATTGACCAATGACCAGAGGTTTAAAATAGTTATTAAAAATACTTTTTTCCTCTGCATCAAATTCCTCACTTAGTACTTGCCCACAAATATTTTGCCCTTGGAAGACTTTGCCATTGGAAGACCCTTTGTGGTGGCAAAACCCTTCTGCTTTTATAGAAAACCTATGATTCACACCAAATCTGTAATTGCTATTTCAGCTTCCTGCTACAGTAATTTACACCTATTCAGACTTTTGTCGTCAGGTAGTTTCTGTTCACTAGGTTTCTTAACTAGTCTGTAGCTTTAAAGCTCTAAGTCAGTGTTTTGACTATTGAGTTAATAGTAGCTTGATAAATACTGTACTTAACAGACAGATGCCACCTATACTACATTCCTGACTTAACACTTAGCCCTCAAAGCACTGTAAAACCTCTTTCCCTGGAAGATTGTGGTCTCTTAAACTGGAATTGAGATGAAGACCTTGGGGCTAACATGACCTTGGGTACATAAAGCATTGTGAGCAGTTTGAACATATTCAGGAGCTAGTTAGTTACTGCCTTCATACAGTTACACAGCAGGCCCCACAACCTTCCTAAATTCAGGGTGGGACTAAAATTTCTAAATCCCTGCCACCCAATCCATTTACTGGAGTTGACCAATGTTGTTCCTCTGTGAAAAGTAGTGAGCTGGCTACTGTTATGTGGATGGAGTGAAAGTCCAAGTCATCTCCTCAGTGCCATTGGCCAGTTGATGAGGTTTGTTCCAAAATGTAAGAATTAAAATCTAGTCTTTTTACTATGGGCTGAAGCTGACTTCATATTTGTAACACCTTATCATTTAATGTAATTTATTTTTATTTTAGCATAAATCAGACTTGCCAGTAGTACACTCAGTGTTTTAGCAACAGTTTGCAAATTTCAAATGAGAATTATATGATCCATTATTGTGCTTTGGATTATAGATGCGGCCATTTCTTGTTCCTCCTACTCACATATATTTACACCTGATCGAATTAGTACAGCTCCTATCCCATGCATTCAGAATGTCCAAAATTTTCAAAAATATACTGAAAGAATTATAAACATTCCATCTAATTATGTTTCTTCCATAAATCGCATTTCACCCGATTATGAGGCTGGCATATTCTGTCTTCCAGCAGTAGCCCTGTGCCTTTCTTATCTGTTTTAGAGCAAGGTTTTCTGTTTGTTTCTGTTTGCCTGATGATTGAAATAACTCCAGCATTCCATCACCGAATCGCGATTTATTTACACATGGAGAGTCCTTGACACTAAGCCAGCTCTCAGATTGAACAGGATGTCTGGAATTCCTGTTCCCATCTGTCTGCCAGGACTCCCTGATTGGACCAGATTAACAGCTCCAATCAGGGAATTTATATTCTATGAGGTCCACCTGACGGACCTTGTTACAATCACTAAATCCCTCCCATTCTGAGCCTGAGGACATAGGCCAGTTGTTTTTTTTTGTAGCTCCTCCTGGGGCATTTTAGCACCAGGTCAGGTTCCTTGAACCCTGCTTCTGATATGGGCAGAGTATTACGCATTGTAGCTCGTCTCTCGTACCTGGACCATCTCAGAAGAATTGCATTCTCTTCTTCAGGTGGCAAAGATGTCAAAGCAGTGGCATTCACCATATCCATCTCAGATTCCAAGGTACCTTCACCGCTTGACGGAGAGGGAGAACCCACGGGTTCCTGAACCGATGGAAAGGCTGTCGAGGAGTCGGACATACTTTGCTCCCGCATCGTTTGCAAGTTTGTAGTTTTCAAATGGACCACATGCTTTTTCAGGACCGTCGCACCTATCTGAACTTTCTTTGTCACTGGACTTGACCTCATGTCGACCATGCTTCTTACCCATGGAGGGCCATTCCTGTGGACTGACACCAAACTTTGTCCCTTGAAGTAAGCTGTCTTTCTCACTTAGCAAAGTCTTATGTCTGGCATTGGCCTTCCTGATGCCATTTCACCCTTCCCCACAGGTCTGGGAAGCTCAGATTTAACCTGGTGCGGAATCTTTTCCCCATCAGCAACTCTGCTGGAGCTTTTCCTGTAGTTGCATGAGAGGTTGTCCTTAATCAAATAGGAATCAGGACAGTTTGGTATGAAGCTGTAGGCTGTATCTTTAAGCCTGCTTTCAGAGTTAGGACTGCTCTTTCTGCTAGATCATTGGATGATGGATGTCCTTATATGATGCATGCTATCCGACGTCAGGAAATACTCAAATTTCCTGCTGGTAAACGATGGATCGTTACGTGACCAACACTTCTGGCAGTCCACGTATAGCAAAAGATGCACACAGTTTTTCTATCGTTCTCCTTGTGTTTGACAATCCATGTACATTCATCCACTTTGAGTGGGTGTCCACAATGACTAAGAATATTGAGCCCGTGAAAGGACCTGCAGAGTTGACATGCAACCGAGTCATGGTTTAACCGCCATTCCCACAAATGGGGGTGAGCTGCTGGTGATAATTTTTGTTTTTGTTGTCAATCAGGCCACTGCCCCACCAATGTGGCTATGTCTGCATCCAATTTTCTCACCAACATCTTTATTTTGGAAACCCCTGGATGTCTCTGGTGGAGTTCAGCCAGTATCTGATGGTAACATTTGCTTGGGACAACCACTCTTGCTCCCCATAATAAGATACTGTCCTCTACTGTCATCTGTTCTCTCTGGATCCAAAACATTTCAATTCTGGTTGTGCCGGCCCTTTGGCTACCCCCATCACCACCAGCTGTTTCAGTTTTGCCAGGACTGGATCTTCCTGCATCATAAGTCTGATAAAGTCAGCTGTGACTAAAAGTGTGTCCAGATTTGAAACCATTACGGATTCTTCCAGAAGTGGTACCACCAGTGGTGTATCTGATAATGGGAGGTGACTCAATGCATCCAAATTTGCCTCCCAGACAGTGTTCCAACTTGTAATTATATGCACTTAGTATTAGAGCCTACCGCTGAATTCAGCCTGCAGCACTTTCTTGTCTTTTTATGTAGACCTAGCAGGGGTTTGTGGTCCATTATTATTATTATTTACATCCATAAATGTATTGGTGGAACGTCCTGACTCAAAATATGACTGTCAAACCTTCATTCTCTATCTGGATATATTTACACTCTGCGTTAGCCAAAGTCCTGGATGCATGCATTATTGGGTGTTCCTCTCCTTGGGCCACCTATGAGTTAAAACTACCTTGATAGCGTATGGGGAGGCATTGCATATCAATACCAAATCTCACTTGGGAGATCATAGTGTGCCAAACATTAGAGTACAATAACTGTTTCTTCACTTCCTTGAAAGCGATGCCTCACCTACGTGACCATTTCCACGACTGACCACTTTTTAAGACTTGATGCAAAGGTGCCAGGATAGAGGTCAGGTTATGTACGAACTTTCCATAATAATTCACCAGCCCAAGGAACGACCTAAGCCCTGGTACAGATGTGGGAGCTGGAGCACCTTTGATCGCCCTCACTTTATCTTCCAATGGTTGTAACCCAGTCTTGTCGACGCTGCAGCCCAAGTAGGTCACTTGGGGAGCCTGGACCACAAGAAGTGTTTATCCCATCTCAAAGATGACTGTTATGAGCACATTTCTTCAGGAACATGCCTTTTTTCTTGTCGCCATTGAAATAACTCCACAGAGGCCAGTATCCCATCACCAAGTCACTCTTTATTTACATTTGGAGATTCTTTGATGCTGATCCAGCTCCCTCAGAGAAAGCTCTGAGAGTGAACAGGATGCCTGACATTCCTGTTCTTATCCGTCAGTTAGGGATCCCTGATTAGGCCAGATTAACAGCCCCAATTAGAGAACTTATATTTTATGAAGTCCACCTGGCTGACGTTGTTACAATCACTACAGTCATGGCACAATATTGGACATTGATGATATCAAGAGTTATAACTGTATCAAAGCTTAGTGCATGAAAATCAGTAAAAACGATTTATAATAGATTTTGGTTCAACAACTTACACATTCACTGTGCATTCCCACATTCAAAAGGATGTTCTCTTTGTTTCTTCCCAGTGATAGTTAGTGTGATCTTGCAACACTAATGTCTTTCCCTGTGCGTATGGATCATTGAGTCAGCAGAAAGTTCAAGACAGAACAAAACACTTTAGGGAAAATGTAAGCAGGGTATTTAACATTAACTATGCCTTATCCTTCAAAGCATCCTCAAAGGCCCATATTTCACATTACATTCCTGACAATGTCAAAGTTTTATATATGTTTCATTCCAGTTTCAACTGAAACTAGTGTAGTGGACAGTGTAGAAGGTTATCGCAGAGTATAACAGGACACTGATCAAATGGGCCAATGAGCCGAGGAATGGCAGATGGAGTTTAATTTAGATAAATGTGGGCTGTTGCATTTTGGTAAGGAAAACCAGGGCAGGACTTATACAGTTAATGGTAGGACCTTAGGGAGTGTTGCCGAACAAAGTGACCTAGGGTGCATAGTTCCCTGAAAGTGCATGAGAAAGTTACCCCTCAGGTCCTTTTTAAAGCATTCTCCTCTTCCCTTTTACCTATGCTCTGTAGTTTTGGACTCCCTCACCCTAGGAAAAAGACTTTGGCTATTCACCCTATTCCATGCTCTATGACTTTATAAACCTCTATAAAGTCACACATCAGCCTCCAACACTCGAGAGAGAAAAGACCCAGCCTATTTAGCCTCTCCCCACAACTCAAACCCTCCAATCCTGGCAACATCCTTGTAAACCTTTTCAGCACCCTCTCAAGTTTAACAAGACCCTTTCCATCGAAGGGGGACAAGAATTATATGCAGTATTCTAAAACTGGCCTAACCAATGTCCTTTTTCTGATAAAGGGTCTAGGCCCGAAACGTCAGCATTCCTGCTCCTATGATGCTGCTTGGCCTGCTGTGTTCATCCAGCTTTACACCTTATTATCTCTGCTTACTGTTGCTCCTGGTTCTTAAAGTCATATACATAATCTGAAGGAACATTGCCCAGCAGTGCGCTATTTGTACATTATTGATTATCTCTCTTTTATTGTTCCTGGAGAAAGGTACAGATTTCTATGTGTTCAGTGTGATCCTGCAAGCTCTCTGATCTTTAAGGCTCCAATAATCTTGTACATGAGTTTATTCACACAGTCTACGATATTCCAATGACCCTTGAATTTGAATCTACTGCTGAGTGCCTGTAGACTGTGACCTGGCAGCTTCGGTGGAAAAAAATGACATATTGGTCTGCCTCAACATTTATCTTACCCAGCACACATTGAAATCCTCCCTCCCACAAGAAGCAAACCTTGATCTAGAGTCGAAAGAATTAGGAGAATGGGTGAGTGTGGGAGTAATTGAGACTTCAGAAGCATGGAATAGGATTACAAAGTGGAAAAGGTACAAGATGAAATACTGTGGACACAAACAAAATAGCTACATAAAAAGTATGAATTGACAAACAGGAGATGTTATACCAGAGATCAGAAGTTCTGTGGTGTCAGTACAGAAGCAACAGCAGGTTTAGGAAAAGTTTGGGATAAGGTTAATGTTGTAATTATTAACAATAAACACTAGACAGATCTCAAAAACATTCACTTGCAGTTTGTATAGAGGGTTTGTGCTGAATCCTGTAGAGAAAGGGGCTACTGGAAATTAGAAAGAAACAGATTCCAAATTTTGTGTTGCACAAATGTATTAATCTCTGGGATACAATGGAATTATGGATTGGTGGGAGATGTGTAGTTATGGATCAGTGTATACTGTCAGGAAGCCCTGCAAGGCAAGTGTCACTGAAGATGCCTCACATTGTAACAATTACAAGACGGACTGCGTGTAAGGATTCCAGCTCAGCAATAATGATATGTGTTACATAATGTTTTCCACTAACTGTGTGATATACTTTTCTTCAACGACAATTCATTGTTGTTGATGAATTAAGTGACATTGCAATGAGTCTGTCAAGTCAAGTATTAATTTAAGATTCAGTGACAGGCCTGCAATCGGATTTCCAAACTGAGCGTTGTTTTCTTGGTTTCATCATCAAACCAATTTCCACCTGAATTTCTGTAACAATCTGAACAATCACTGGGCTCAGAACTGAACTTGTAATGTTCCAGGTAATTCAGGTCTAAAGCAAAATGAATGAAGTAATATAGGCCATTCCCGCTTCCTATGATGATTAGCTAAATTCAGTTAGATTATTACAAACCCTTCCAAATATCTGACTTGCTTGTTCTGATTTCCATCTTTGAACCTTTACAATACAATTAAGGGGGAGCTCATCCAGGCTAAAATGACAAACTGGCACTGGGTGACATAAAACTGATGCATTGCTATGTGATCAGAGTACAGCTAAGATGAATCTAGTGCTTTCCTGGTTGCACTGTTCTGCCAATATTTTGAGACAGTAAAATAATTCCTTATGTTTCTCAGTCATGAATACCTATGAGCAACATATTGGGCTTGGGAATGCAGGAGGAGCTGCCTATCAGTTCTCCAATGCAGACCTTGAGGCCATACAAGGTGGGCACACTTAAAGTTGGAGTGTGCTCCTGAAAATTGTGACTTTAAGTGAAGCAATGACTTCCCATAGGAATCAATGTTAAAACTGGAGTTAGGTACCATTGGTACTTCCTTACGTGTATCCTCTAAATTAAACACAACGTTACTTGTCCATTTACAGAGCTATTTTTTTCATAACAGAAGGATATGATTGTAATCATTACCTTACAATACTTTTGGTATTTGTGATAGCAGAATCCAGCTGTACCTGTTGCATGGTATCTATACCTTTGGAAAGCTGAGCTCCAGGTGCCATTGTGTCACTTTTCACTTCAAGCAGGATTGCCAGAGGATACAACAGGATAAAGACAGTCTAGAAACTTGGGCGGAGAAACAACAGATGGATTTTAATCCAGACAAATGCGAGGCGATGCATTTTGGGAAATCTAATGCAGGAGGGATGTATAAAATAAATGGCTAAACCTTTAGTAGCATCAACATACAGAGGGATCTCGAAATGTACATGTCCACAGTTCCCTGGAAGTGGCAACATGAGGGGATATGGTGTTCAAGAAGGCATATGATTTCTGTCTGGGCATAGCGTGTTAAAATTGGTAAGTATTGTTACAGTTATATAGAACTTCAGTTAGGCTATATTTGGAATATTGTGTACAGTTCTGGTCACCACACTACAAGAAGGATGCGGAAGCTATGGAAAGGGTACGGAAACAGTTTACCACGTTGCCTGGTTTGGAGGGTATTAAGAATGAGGACAGATTGGACAAAATTGGTTTGTTTTCACTTGAACATTGAAGAATGAGGAGGACGTGAGAAATTTACAAAATTAGGAGAAGCATGGAAAGAATGGGTTGAAATGTCAATTATCAGGGGACATAGGTTTAAGGTGAAAGTTTAAAGGAGGGGGATGAGTGCCTGGAATGTGCTGCCAGAGGAGGTGGTGAAGGTGGATACAGTAGCAACTTGTCAGATATATGAATAGGCAGGGAAAAGAGTGAAGTGGACAGTGTAAAGGCAAAAGTTAGAAAATCATCGGCACAGTCTTGGTGGGCTCAATGGCTTGTTTCTGTCTGTACTGTTCTGTGTTCAACAGTTTTCTGTGGCAGACAATTTCACAGGCTCACTAACCTCTGTGTGAAGAAATTCCTCCTTATCTCTTTCCTAAAAGGCCAATCCCTTATCCTTAGACTATAACTCTGATTCTGGATTCCTCAGTCATCGACAGCATCCTTCCTGCACCCACCCTGTCTAACCCAGTTAGAACTTTCTAGGTTTCTATGAAATCCCTTCTCTTTCTTCTAAATTCTAGTGAATATAGCCATAACTGATCCAGTGTCTCCCTGTACATCAGTCCTGTCATCTCAGGAATCAGTCTGGTAAACCTTTGCTGCATCCTCCCTCGGGCCTGTTTCCACACTGTAGGGATTCTATGATAAGGAGACCAAAACTGCACCCAAAACTCCAGTTGTGGTCCCACTAAGGCCCTGTATAGTTGCAGCAAGATATCCCTGCTCCTGTTCTTGAATCCTCTTGCTATGAAAGCTAACATGGCATTTGTCTTCCTAATTGCTTGCTGCACATGTCTGTCTACTTTACATTTGCCTTCTTTAACGACTGCTGTACCTGCATGCTTACTTTCAATCTATTCTCATTCCTATAAAGTCTCATGAATACATCCCCAGTCAGGCAAACTGTCCTTATTTGACAGTCCTGGCTTCCTGGTATCACTCCAAATAACCTCCACTGCATTTCCTTTATGGCAAGTGGATCCTCTCTTAGGTACAGAGACTAATTCAGCACTAAATATTCCAGGTGTGGTTTCACCATGACCCTGTATAATTTCAATAAGACATGTCTATTCTGAACTCAAATCATCTTGCAATGAAGGCTACATAGCATTTGTCTTCCTAATTGTATGCTGCACCTGTCTGTATACTTTTACTGACTGGTGTACAAGGACATCCAAGTCCCTTTGTACATCCACACTTTCCAATATGTTGCCATTTTAAAAATACTCAGTTTTTCTGTTTTTCTCATCAAAGTGTATAACTTCATGTTTATCCACATTATACCACATTTGCCATGTGTTTTCCCACAAACTGAACTTGACTTGATCTCCATGAAGCCTCCTTGCATCCACCTCACAATTCACAATCCCACCAATTTTGTGTCATCAACAAATTTAGAAATATTGTATTTGATTCCCTCATCCAAAACATTTATATGTACCGTGATTAGTTGGGCCCAAGCACTGATCCCTGCAGTATTTCAGCAGTCACCACCTGTCACCTGGAAAAAGACGTACTTATTTCTGTAATAAAATAAAACAAAGAACTGCAAATGCTAGAAATCTGGAACAAAAACAGAAATTGCTAGAGAAACTCAGCAGGTCTGGCAGTATCTGTGGAGAGAAATCAGAGTTAACACTTTAGGTCCAGTGAAGAGTTCTGAAGAAAGGTCACTATCCCAAATCCCATATGCTTTAATTTTGCCAACTAGCTTCTTATGTTATAGAGATAACAAGGTGTAGAGCTGGATGAACACAGCAGGCCAAGCAGCATCAGCGGAGCAGGAAGGCTGACGTTTCGGGCCTAGACCTTTCTTCAGAAAAGGTGGACCCTTCTTATGTTGGACCTTTTAAAAGCCTTCCTGAAATCCAAATACACCATATCCACCGGCTCTGTCTTATCTACTCTATAATTATGTCCTGAGAAAATTGCGGTGGCACAGTGGTTAGCACTGTTGCCTTACAGCATCAGGGACCTGGGTTCAATTCCACCCTTGGGTGACTGTCTGTGTGGAGTTTGCATGTTCTCCCTGTGTCTGTGTGGGTTTCCACCTATGGTCCAAAGATGTGCAGGTTAAGTGAATTGGCCAGGCTAAATTGCTCATAGTGTCCAGGGGTGTGTAAATTAGGTGGATTAGATGTGGGAAATGCAGGCTTACAGGGAAAAGGTAGGGGGATGGGTCTGGGTGGGATGCTCTTCAGAAGGGCAGTGTGGACTTGTTGGGCTGAATGGAATGTTTCCACACTGTAGGGATTCTATGAAAATTCTAGGAGATTGCTTAAGCATGATTTTCCTTTCATAAACCCATGCTGATTTTGTCTAATCCTATTACGCTTTTCAAGTGCTTGGTTAGCACTACTTTTATAATATGTTACTTGCAAATTTACTCTCATATTGTCTTATTGCCCTCTTAATCAATATCTTTTCCTCTTTTGCTGAATTCTAAGCTATTACTTGAATTTATTTTGTAAGTAGTGGTTTAGCCACCTTTCTTGAATTATTTTTACATCAGATACGAATGAATAAATGGTATAAGTCATGCATATGTTCCTCTACCAACTGTTTTAGTAAGGTCCCCAATCCATCATTGCTAATTCATGCCTCATGGCCTTGTAGTTCCATTTATTTAGATTCAAGACCCAAGTTTTAGATTCAACTTCTTCAGTGTCTATCTTAATGAACATTTCTATTACTTTACAGTTGCTTTTCCCCAGTGGACCACATAAAACAAGATTCCTCACGAAAGCATTGCACTCCTTTACTAACAATAATACCCCACGCCTTTTCTGTATGTCTACCTTTCCTAAATATTCCAATACCTCAGATGTTCAGTTCCCATCCTTGGTCACCCTCCAGTCATGTCTCTGTATCATAACCGCATGTATCTCTTTACGCTTTTAATTCATCCACCTTATTGTGAATGCTCTGTGCATTAAGACACAATGCGTTTATACAGTGTGGAGCTGCAGGAACACAGCAGACCAGGCAGCATCAGAGGAACAGGAAAGCTGATGTTTTGGGTCGGGACTCTTCTTCAGAGATCCAAATACACCATTTCTGAAGAAGGGACCTGACCCGAAACGTCAGCTTTCCTGTTCCTCTAATGCTGCCTGGCCTGCTGTGTTCCTCCAGCACCACACTTGTTATCTCTGACTCCAGCATTTGGCAGTTCTTACAATCTCTGACAATGCCTTTATACTTGTCTTTTTAACCTTTGTATTCTTTGCTTTATTTTGCACTATGGACCCATTTGTTTTACGCTCTTGTTTATTCTGCCTTCCACTTCTGCTCCTTACTTTTCTGTCTTTTGTTTCTATCCTTGTTCCCTCCTTTTATCTCCCTGCTCAGGTTTCAATCTCAGTGATTTCAAGGAAATTCTGTTCAGAAGTAGATCTGACATAGGGATATAGCTTCTGTGTATTTCAGTCTCTTGTTCTGTCATTCCTGTTGAACTTCTGGGCCTCATTGTCAATGGTCCCAACATTCTTGTCCCTATTGTTATCTACCTTCCTTGTGGTCGGCTTACTTTAACATCATCCTTGCAGCTGTCCTTCAGTTTTCTTCCCTTGAAATGACAGGCATGTGACGGTACTATACTGGCTGAGTGATGATTGCCCACTGTGCCCAGAATCTGTGCAGTACCAAGGGCACTTAGCTAACAATATTCAATATTCTCTCTCTGCCACTGAAACTTTTGAGGCTTGAGCATAATTCCCTGGGACAGGCAGACTGGCTTTCCACTTTCTACCTGTCTCCTTGTCTATTCCAAACAACACGTGTATCTGGTGCATCCCTGAAACAGTCCCCTCTGACTAGCTTTTAAATAGTATTTGTCAATTTCCTAATTGTGCTGAGTGGACAGTGCGACAGGTTTGTGATCCTTTCTTCTGCTCGCCTTGGTGAATGTAGCTGGCACTGGAAATGATGTTGGGGAATGCTACTGTGGCTGGCACCAGTAATTATGAGCCCTGTCTCTGATCTGACCTTTAGGGGGAAAATGAGGGGTGATAGGAGATTGATGGGCAGTATTGGCAGCAACAGGAAACCTTTTAGGATGTGTGAAAAACAGAGACAGGATAGACAGGGTGAGGGCGGCAGGGGGATTAAACATGGAAATGATTTTCCACCTTGTCTTCTTCCATTATTTGGATCACATTCTCTCCCTGTTAGATTTGGATACCGTTCCATTGCCAATAGATCTTGGTTATGTTCTCTCCCAATTAAATCTGGAGCATGTTCTGTCCAAAATTAGATCTGAGTCACATTTTCTCTAATATCCTTATACTGGGACCATATTGTTCCAAATCTGAAACAGTTAATCTTCAACTAGAGTGAGTCATGGAAGTGAAACTCAAATTGTCACTTTTACACCAAGTGCTTATAAGAATTTTACTTGCTGCTCTCACTCCTCAGTCTCTCTGCTGCTGCGTGAAACCTCGTCAGCTGTGTTGACAATGGATCCTGGAGCTTTAGAGGATGAATTAACCTGTTCTGTGTGCCTCCGCATGTACCAGGACCCCGTGACATTACCCTGTCAGCACAGTTTCTGCTTGAACTGTATTGAAGGAGTGTGGGCCCAGACAACGGGGCCAAGAAAGTTTGAGTGTCCTCAGTGTCACCGGAAATTCAAGCACAAGCCCACTTTGGAGAGAAACGCCACACTGTATAACATAGTGGCAAAATACAAACAGACACAGTCTCCTGCTGATTCACCCAGCGTATATTGTGATAATTGTGATGATAAACCATTCCAAGCTGTGAAAACGTGCCTTACTTGTTTAGCTTCCTTTTGCTTCCTTCATTTAAAACCTCATTTGCGGAACAAGGCCTACCAAGATCACACCCTCATTGAACCTGGGCTTGACGTTACAGTGAGGCAATGCAATGACCATAAGAAGATCCTAGAGTTTTACTGTGAAGATGAAGCTCTGTGTGTATGTGTTTACTGTACAATAGTAGGGAAACATAAATCCCACACACTGCTGAGCCTGGATCAGGCACAAGCGACAGTTAAGGTGAGTGACACAATCTGATGCTAAATACAATGAGAGTTTTCTTGTAAATGACCAACATTCATTGGAACTGACTGATGACAATACTCATTTAGTCTAATGTTTCTTGACTTTGTGCTTTGCCTAGTCTGGATTTATGGCAGTTTGTTTTTTGTCATTCAGACTTTCTCTCTCCCATTTGTCTGACAGAGGAAACAGGATGGGCAGTGGCAGGGAAGTGAGAGCGACCCAAGGTGGTTAACCTTCACCCACACTTGACTCCTGTGGGAATTGACAGCACCATAGAACTCAGTCTTCCACTTTGTGGGCTCACGTGAGAACAGGACTCCATGACGTGGTGATATAGAATCTGTTGCAACCTTGTGTAACACTGGAAGATTCCGCCCAAGAATCAAGGAGAAAAATTCCAGTATTGGGGGGAGTAAGGGACACCCATGGCTGTAGACTAATGAACTGGGTGGAAAAAGGAATATGTGTTCCTTACTACAAGAGGGAAATATTGCTTAAGAAACAATTCAGGCACAATCTGCCTCTTTTCAGAATCAGAGTTGTACAGCATGGAAACTCATCATTTGGTCCAACTCACCCATGTCGACCAGATATGCTAAATTAATCTTGCTCCATTTTGCCAGAAATTTGGCCCATTTCCCTCTAAACCCTTCTTATTCATGTACCCATCAAGATGCCTTTTAAATGTTATAATTGTACCAGCCTCCACCACTTCCTCTGGCAGCTCGGTCCATACAGGCATCACCCTCTGCATGAAAAAGTTGCCCCTCAGGTCCCTTTTATATCTTTCCCCTCTCACCTTAAACCTGCGCCCTCTAATTTTGGACTCCCTTTTCTCGGGAAAAAGACCTTGGCTATTCATGCTACCCAGGCCCCTCATGATTTTCCTCTTGGCTGATTCCCGGAAATGGAGGTACTGATTTCACATGAAAATGCACACTCAGCTGACTGTGAAATGAAGCTGATATGTGTAGTTATTCAGTTTATAATACACATGGAGTCGTTCTTTGCTGAGGGCCACAGAAGGAAATATCACTGCTCTGAGGCTAAATACTGAGGGCCTGAGATTCACAGGGAGGGAATGGGGCAGCTGTCAACAGCCAGGAAATCTCCAATTGCTGGGAATTTGGAGACCCAGCAGGATTTAATGGAATTACCTCAATAGAATTCCTTTACTCCTGTTTCCTGCCAAGCAGCTGGCATATTTCTGGTTTGAAATCCTGCAGTACAAGGCAGGAGCCGGGAATCTGGGGGACAGCCCTGATCAATCAAGGCTCAATGGCAGGTTGGGGTGTTTCACAGCATGAGACAGAGAAAGAGAGAGATAGTGGGAGTCTGAGAGAGGGAGAGATAGGAAAAGAGAGAGGTAATGAGGCACAGAGAGATTTTGGGTGAAATGGTAGAAAGATGGTCAGAGAGAGAAATGTCAGGAAGAAAGAGATGTGGGGAGAATGAGAGGTGATGAGAGAGAAAAAGAGATAGTAAGAGTAAGAAACAATTACGGAGTGAGATTGAGAGCAGCACCAAGGATGAAGCAGCTGGTAAGAGAAAGAAGATGCACAGATTGCTACATGGGAAAAACAACAACCAGAACATGAAGAATGAAAGTATGAATCGGTTAAAACAAACGGAAATAATCTTACAATTGACTGGATTATTACCATTGTAATCACTGACTCTGTAACCCAATCCTGCTGGGAATGACAGTATGTTAGCTTGTTCATCTCATTTAAAATCATAAACGTTGTTTCCTCGCCCTATGTCAAACCGACTAACAGTAAAAAAAAGGGGCTAAAAGGAAGGAGAAACTTAAAAACAATCATTATTAGAGAAAAATGTTAAGCAAACTAATGGGTCTAAAAGTTACTAAGTCTCCTCAACCAAATGGCCTGCATCCTAAGGTCTTAAAAGAAGTGGCTATACAGAGAGTGGATACATTGATTGTAATCTTCCGAGTTTGCGTGGAAGATTTCCACAAAGAGGATATTCTGTAGCCAGCAGTGCATTGGAACATGCATAACTGGAAGTCCCAAACTCAGATACAAAGACATTCTGAAAGCCCACCCTCAGAGCCTGTATGTCAGCTACAAACTACATAGGCAAGTTTAACAATGTTAGGCAGATCAATTAAAAATTCCCCATCATTAAGCAATCTCAACCTTTGAAGAGAATAGTCAGATCCCTTCAGGACAAGTAAGCATTCCCCAAAGCTACTGCCTTTACCTATTCATCAATGACATTTTCACATGTAACATTTGTAATTGGATCTGCAAACCAAGAAATAGTTCACATGAAACAACACCAACCAAGTCAGTGAACAATTTACCTCCTCGTTGAACATATCTAATGAAGTAAAGGGAGAATCTACCATAGTCCATAGAGTCATAGAGCTGTATAGCATGGAAACAGACCCTTCGGTTCAACTCATCTATGCCGACCAGATATCCTGAATATAGTCCCATTTGCCAACATTTGGCCCATATCCCTCTAAACCCTTCCTATTCATATACCCATCCAGATGCATATTAAATGCTGTAATTGTACCAGTCTCCACCACTTCCTCTGGCAGTTCATTCCATACGTGCCCCACCCTCTGCATGAAAAAGTTGCTCCTCAGGTCCCTTTTAAATCTTTCCCCCTCACCTTAGATTTATGCCCTCTAATTTTGGACAAACCCAACCCCAGGGGAAAAACCCATGCCCTTTATGATTTTATAAACTTCTATAAAGTCACCCCTCTGCTTCTGACACGCCAGGGAAAATAGCTCCAGCCTATACAGCCTCTCCCTGTGGCTCAAACCCTCCAACCCTGGCAACATCCTTGTAAATCTTTTCAAAAACCTTTCAATATCCTTCCTATGGCTGAGAGACTAGAATTGCATGTAGTATTCCAAAAGTGGCTAACCAATATCCTGTACAGTCGCAACATGACCTCTCAACTCCTATACTCAATGCATTGACCAAAAAAGGCAAGCATACCAAATGTCTTCTTCACCACCCTGTCTACCTGGGATTCCACTTTCAAGGAACTATGCACCTGCACTCCAAGGTCTCCTTGTTCAGCAACACTCCCCAGGACCTTACCATTAAGTGTATAAGTCCTGTCCTGATTTGCCTTTCCAAAATGCAGCACCTCACATTTATCTAAATAAAACACCTTCTGCCATTCTGCGGCCCATTAGCACATGTGATCAAGATCCTGTTGTACTCTGAGGTAACCTTCTTCGCTGTCCACTACACCTCCAATTTTGGCATCATCTTCAAACTTATTTATCATACCTCCTATGTTCACATCCAAATTATTTATATCAATGATGAGATGCAATGGACCCAGCACTGATCCTTGTAGTACACCACTGGTCACAGGCCTCCAGTCTGAAAAGCAACCCTCCACCACTACCCTCTGTCTTCTACCTTCAAGCCAATTCTGCATTCAAATGGCTAGTTTTCCCTGTATTCCACGTGATCTAACCTTGCTAACCTGTCTACCATGAGGAACATTGTTGAATGCCTTACTGAAGTCCATATAGATCATGTCCACCGGTCTGCCCCCATCAATCCTCTTCATTATTTCTTCAAAAAACTCAACCAAGTTAGTGAGACACGATTTCCCATGCAAAGCCATGTTGACTATCCCTGATCAGTCCTTGCCTTTCCAAATACATGTAAATCCTGTCCCTCGAACAACTTGCCCACCATAGAGTCATTACCTAAATAGTGGCACCATGTTAGCCAACCTCCAGTCTCCAGCACCTCATCTGTAACTATCGATGATACAAATATCTCAGCAAAGGGTCTAGTAATCACATCTTTGGCTTCCAACAGTGTTCTGAGGTACTCCTGATCAGGTACCGGGGATTTATCCACCTTTATGCATTTTCAGACGTCCAGCACCTCCTCCTTTGTAATATGGGCATTTTTCAAGATGTCACTATTTACTTCCCAATGTCCTCTATCTTCCATATCCTTATGCGCAGTAAACACTGATGCAAAATACTCATTTAGTATCTCCCCCATCTCATGCTGTTCCACACATAGACGGCCTTGCTGATCTTTAAAAGGCCTATTCTCTCCCTTGTTACCCTTTTGTCCTTAGTATATTTGTAGAATCCTTTTCGATTCTTCTTAATCCTATTTGCCAAAGCTATTTCACGTCCCATTTTTGTTTCCCGATTTCCCTCTTAAGTATACTCCTGCTGCCTCTATATTCTTCTAGGGATTCACTCGATCTCTGCTGTTTATACCTGACATATGCTTCTTTCTTATTCTTGACCAAAACCACAATTTCTCTAGTCATCCAGCATTCCCTACAAGTACCAGGCTTGCCCTTCAACCTAATAGGAACATATTGTCTCTAGACTCTCATTATCTCATTTTTGAAGGCTTCTCATTTTCCAACTGTCCCTTTACCTGCAAACAAGTATGCAAGTTGGCCTAACATCAATCATTGCAAAAATACTGGAATCCATTACTAAGGAAGTAGTTACACAATACTGAAAAAACTGCAATACAAGCAAACACAGTCAACATGGTTTTTCAAAAGGGAAATTCTGTTTGTATTGTTTTGTATGAGTTCTTTGAGGATGGAACAAACAGGCACGATAAAGAATAAACAAGTTGTATTTGGACTTCCAAAGACATTTGGTCAAGTTCCAGATAAAAGCTTACTGCACAAAATAAGGGCATGTGCTGGGGCTGGTAAATTAGCATGACAGAGGATTGGCAAACATCCAGGAAACAGAGATTGGGGTAAATGGGTCATTCTTCATGTTGGTAAACTTTAACCAGAGGTGTGCCACAGACGGGGACTCAATATTTTACAATTTATAATAATGGCTTTGCTAAAGGAACATACTAAATTATTGCCAAATTTTCTGATGATACAAGATAGGTGGGCAAGCAAGTTATAAAGATTCTGCAAAGGGTTATAGCTAGGTTAGGTGGTGGATAAAAAAAAAATCACTAATGTATCATAATGTACAAAAATGAGATACTCACTTTGGTAGGAAGAACATAAAGCAAAATAGTATCTGAACAGAGAGAGAATAAAGAATGTTGCAGTACAGAGAGATCTGAATGTCCTTGCACATTGAGCACAAAACATTATCATGAACATACAGTTAAGTAATTAGAAAGGCAAATTGAATTTTAGCTTTTATTGCAGGAGGATGGACTCTGAAATAGGGAAGTCTTGCTGTATCTCTGTAAGGCACTGGGGAGACCACACTTGGAATACTACGTACAGTTTAATTTTCTCTTAAGAATGATACATGTGGGGACAGTTCAGGGAAGATTTATTCCTGGAATGAAACAGTGGTCTTATGAAGAAAGATTGAGTAGCACTGGGCCCGTACTCCTTAGAGTTAAGAAGAATGAGATGTGATGTTATTGAAATCAGCAAGCTATGAGGGGGCTTGACAAGGTAGATGTAGGGAAGAATTTTCTACCTCATGGAGGAAATCTAGAATTGAGACCATAGTTTCATAATAGGGGATTGCCCATTTAAGATGGAGATGAAGAATTTCTTTTCTTAAAGTGTTGTGAAACCGTTGTAATTCTATGGCCTAGAGACATGTAGAGGCTGTCATTGAATATATTCAGCATAATTATCTGATGGAGAGATTATTGAGTTCACGAATGGGGGTGATGGTGGCGTAGTAGTAATGTCACTAGTAATCCTGCAGCCCAGGTGAGTGCTCTGGTGACTTTGGTTCAAATCTCACCATGCTGGTGGTGGAATTTATACACCCTAAATAAATCTGGAATTTAATTTTTTTGTTGAAAAAGAAACCTATTTGGTTCCTTAATGCCCTTTAAGGAGGGAAATCTGCCATTCTTACCTTATCTTGTCTGATACATGACTTCAGCTTCATTGTAAGGCGGCTGACTCTTAACAGCCATCTGAAATGGCTTAGCAAGCAATAGATTTAAGGACAATTAGGGAGAGAACAAATGGTAGCTTTCCCAATGACACTCACATCCTATTAAAGATATGAGGAATAGGGATAAACGTGGACTTGATGTCAAGAGCAACTTAACAAATGGAACAGAAGGCTCAAGGGCTCAATGGTCTACTCTTGCTCCTATATATTTAACTTTTAATTTTATTTGCATTGGATATGGATGTTGCTGGTTGAGCAGAATTTATTGTTCCATCCCTAATTGCTCCTTGATCTGAACAGCTTGCTAGGGCAATTTGAGAAGACTGTTTAGAGTCAACCACATTGTTGTGCATTTGGATTCACGTGTAGGCCAGACCAGGTAAGAAACACAAGTTGCCTTTCCTAAAGGACATTAGTGAACCAGATGGTTTTTTACAACATACAACAACAACAAAGGTTATATGCCATTGGGCTATCTTATAATCCCAGATTTTTATTGCAATTCTAATTTCACCGTCTACCATGGTCAGATTTGAACCTGTGGCACCAGAGCATTAGCTTGAAGTTCTGGATTACTAGTTCAATGACATTATCACTGCCTGTCCCAAGGATACAAATCCAAGGATCAGACATAATGGGACCACCTTACAAGTTTTAAGAGTTTGGAAGACAGTGCGCTAAATTGTTCTTTTTCGATAACAGATATCAATTGAGTTCATGGCCTACAATACTTAACACAGCAACTCCAGTTCGAGTGAATATTAGCTCCTTATTGAACTTGATTTGATTCCCTGTTATGGGTGTGAATACTGAAATCCAATTTTTATTTAATAGTTTAGAGACTGTTCACATCAGTTGCAGGACTAACTGTCTCTGGTGACCAGTCACAATAAAACAGCATTCAGAATTTCACAATTTGTTCAGATGCTCAGTTTATAAACTTAGGTCTGTTGTTTTCAGTTATTTTAATTCAATGCAGACCCAGAAACAAAGGAACTCAAGCACTCAAAACAACACACCTCTATATATATAGGACGACATGAGGCTTACATACATTATCTTCTCCTTGCTCTCCAGCCTTGTAATTAATCTACTGTAGCTATCTGATCAGCTGCCCAGGAACATAAAGGGCATAAATAGGCTATTCAGCCCATCAAGCCTGTTCTACTGTTCAATTAGATCATAGCTAATCACCTAATTCAATGACACTTTCCCTGTCATCCACATATCCTGTAATATCTTAGCATCTAGATATCTTTTGATCTCTGTCTTGAACAAGCTCAATGCTTTTCTCCTTTCCTCTAGACATCTTCATCTAACTGGCTTTACTAAATAACCACTATCCCCATCCTAGCCCTGAACTCATATTTTTCTTTTGTTTCTATCATATTTCATTGAATGACACAAAAATTGCAGTAGAAACTTAGCAGGGCTGGTGGCATCTGTGGAGAGAAAACAGAGTTAATGTTTCGAGTTCAGAATTTCTGTTTTTGTGTTTCAGATCTCCAACACATTTTTTTTGTTTTATCCTATTCCATTGATCCTGTTCCTACTGCTGATCACCCAACATCCCTCTGAGTCTTGATGTTAACTACGACTATAATGCTTGACCCCATCATCCTTGCAAACTACTGCTCCATCTCCAACCTCCCTTTCCCCTCTGAATGCCATAAAAGAGTTGTCACTTCCCAAATCCATTTGCATCTTTTTCAGAGCTCTATGTTTAAATACTTCCACAATTTTGTTGCCCACGTTGGGGTCTTCTTTACATTGGCAAGACCAAACACAGACTGGGTGACCGCTTTGTGAAACACCTCTTCTCTGTCCATAGGAATGACACTGATCTTCCAGTTGCTTGCCATTTCAATAAATCATCTTGTCCTTATGCTAACATTTCTGTCCTGGATCTGTTGCAATCTTCCAATGAAGCACAAAGCAAGCTGAAGGAATAATGCTTCATTTTTCACTTAGGCATTTTACAGCCTTGAGATCTCACACTGAATTCTACAACTCCAGAAACTGACTGCATTACACATGTTCTCCATTTTCTTACATTCCTTCCTCTCCCCTACTGCCTCGTCTTGTTTACTTTGCTGTGTGTAGAGAGGACCTATTCATTCCCTTTCACATCTTAATTCACAAAATTTTAGATCTCTTTTTCTATTTTATCTCCATTAACAAGCCTTCGTCTTTTGTATTGGGCATCTCCACTATCTGCCCTTTGCTCCTCCTCTTCCCATGTCAAAAGAACAGGAAAAGCCTTTCAAACACCTTTCAGTTCTGAAAAAAAATCATAAGTCACAAGTGACATCCTTTCTGGCTGTGACAAAAGTAAACTATTCAGCCCCATCCTTCTCAACTTATCCACAAACCTTTGACACAATTTACTACACAATCCCCTGCCAAAACCTCTACACTTTCATTGAATTGTGTGGAACGGCATTCACTTAGTGCCATTCTTTTCATTTTATTAATAGTTGGTGTATCACTTGCAATGTCTTTGTTTCCCAGTTCTAGAAAATTACCTCTGGTACCCCACAAGGATGCATCCAGGGCCTCTTATTGTTTTGCCATACACACTTCTGCCCCTTGGCAACATCATCAGAAAGCATAGTGCTAGTTTTCACACGCTTTATCTCACCATCAACTTTCTTCATTCATTCACAGGTGCTATATTTTCAAACTACACATTTGACATCACGTGCTAGATGAGAAGAAACTTTATCCATTTGAATATATGGAAGGTTGAAACTTTTGTCTTCTACAACAAAATTCATTCCCTAGCAGCTAATTCCATGCTGCTGCCTGACCACTATATTAGCCTGAACTAGACTCATAATTGCAGTAGCTTATTTACAGCTGAACTTCTGACAGAGATCTATAGCACAGATAAAGGTCCTTTAGCTCATCGCATCCCCAGTGGTCAAAAACAACCACTAACTATTCTAATCCCATTTTAATGCACTTGGCCCATAGTCTTGGTATCACAAAAAGAGCACATCTAAATATTTTTTAAATGTTATGAAGGGTTCTGCCTCTACCATGCTTACAGGCAGGGAGTTCCAGATTCCACCACCCTCTGGGTGAAAAGGCCCCAACACTGATCCTTGTGGGACCTTATTGGACACAGATTTCCAGTTGAGAAAACACCCTTCAACTATCACATTATTAACGGTGTTAAAGGGGCAGAAGCTTTAGAGGAGATTTGAGAAAAAACATTTTCTGTGGTCATGTTCTCTATGACTCTATGATGCTTTTGTTACTGCCAGAGTTGACTCTTCCAATATTTTCCTGACTTCCCTCTAACGGTCTGCCCTTTGCATACATAACTTCTTCTAAAATTTTGAAGCCATTTTCCTGGTTTGGACCAAATCCTGTTTTCACATCATCCTCATGCTTGTTGATCTATGTTGCATTCTAGTCTGGCAATGCCTCGATTTTAAAATTCTCATCCTTGTGTTAACATCGCTTCATGGTCTTTCGTGTATCCTTAGCTTCCTTTTTCTCATCACTGGTGGTTGGCCTTCACCTCTAGAATTCCTTGCCTAAGATCATTGTCTCTAAATCTCTCCCTCCCCTCCATGAAAGGCTCCTTAAAACCTACCTCTTTAATGAAGCTTTTGTCATAAGCCCTAATGTGTTATTCTTTTGCTTGGGTTGAATTTTTGAATGATTATGGTTCTGTAAAGCACCTTGCGATATTTTACGATATTAAAACGCAATATATAAAGTTTGTCATAATTTTAAAGTCTTTTGAAATGTCTTCACAGGAAGAATTGGAAGCAGAAATTGAAAGGCTACAGACAGACCAGGAAATTTATTCCAGAAAACAGCGAGATTTGGAGAATTCAGAAATTGACATTAAGGTTGGAAAAAGTAGGACTAGATTTGGAAAGGTTTTCTCTGCACAGTAAATGAGCACTTCACCAACAGCCCTTCCAAAGCAGGCTGGTTCTGTTGGGGCCGAGTCACTGATTACACTGAATTATCCTGGGGTTGATGTGAGGGTATGCTATTTAACTCTCCCTGCACCTCCTAGGAAATATTATTCTATCACTTGGACACTGGATTTACTGAAACACACACAGTCAGAGGCTGGATCATATGAACGTAGAATAGAAGAGGAAGAAAATCCCATTTGCCCCAGTGAGGCTGCTCCATGCAGAGAGGGTTCATTCACACACCCACTGATCCACGATGAGCCATGTCCTGACCTAGGAAAGACAAACAGAAGAAAGAATAGACACCTGCAACCAATTCAGAACAAACCCGGGAAATTACTCTCCCTCTCCCTTTAAAAGGGTGGGAGTGACTCCATATCCACCACATGATCAGGGAATATGTTCCAGAGGACTAACCTAATTCACAAGAATACATGAAAAACACAGGAATTTGGTGCAGGAGTAGGACCAGCATTCAAGCTTGCTCCGCCATTCACTAAGATGGCTTCAGTGATTCTGACCTTAACACCACTTGTGGTCTGTCACCCCTCTAACCTATGCGTTGTATTCACAGGATATGTATCTGACCATCCTGATCCATCTCAGTCATCCCATCCAACAAATGGCTACAGGAATCCCTCTATCATTTTAACATCTCCATCAGGTCCCTCTTAGTCAGTCTTTCTCTCAGTCACCTGACCCTTTGGAGTTGATCCTCTTAACTAAAATCTATCAGACTCTTGTATCATTCCGGTCACATCCACTCCAGAATCTCAGTCTCCCTCAAAACTGGAAGCCATTACTCCAGGTGTGGATGGACCAAGTGGCAGTCAGAGGCTGGATCATATGAACGTAGAATAGAAGAGAAAGAAAATCCCATTTGCCCCAGTAAGCCTGCTCCATGCAGAGAGGGTTCATTCACACACCCACTGATCCACCACGAGCCATGTCCTGACCTAGGAAAGACAAACAGAAGAAAGAATAGACACCTGCAACCAATTCAGAACAAACCCGGGAAATTACTCTCCCTCTCCCTTTAAAATACAGTGCACTTTCTTTGAAACTCAAGGTAACACTGATGAAACTCTGTTTTCCCTCCTCGTGGACACCCTCCCACCCCACTGCTTGTCTATCTTTAACGATGATAGGTTGGTGATTAAAACAAACTACCCTGTACCTAGAAAGTGCCATGTGCTCAGGGTATTGGCTGTGAGGAAATACTGTTTGTAATGAGAGTTAGTTTTGGTTTCAGACACAGATCAATGATCTGAAAGAAAATCTACTGAAGAGCTTCTCTGAATGGAGGAAAAAGCTGGAAGAAGATGAAGAGTCCACCATGTCACTGATTGATGAAGAGGGTCGCCGAGCTCTCTCACAGATTAGAAGCTGTACTGAAGCATTAAAGAAGAGAATGGAACTGATAACATTAATAAATAAGGAAACCCAGAATCTGGTACGAAGAGACCATCTGTCCTTTATTCAGGTACATCTTCAGTGTAAACAGGACCATGGCTGAGATATCAGATATTTGAGGCTGGTGTAAGGCTGAATTGTTTGAAGTTTGTTGTTGGAGCCCAGCATTGAAGTTGCCCCCTCAGCCCTGCCATTGGAGTGTTGGTGCTTCCCCCCTAAGTCCTACCCTTAGGGTGATGGTGCTGCCCCCTCGGCCCTTTTCTCAGAACGTTGGCGCTGCACCTTCAGCTCTGCTCTTGGAATATTTTTGCTGCCTGCCCAGTCCAGTCCTCGAAGTGTCGGTACTCTCTCAAGATGGAGTGCAGTGAAATGTGAATTGTTCCCTATTTCTGTGACTGGCCCCATCTTCTGTTCAACACTGAACTCTTTCTCTCAATCACAAATTCATTGTCGTGTTCCTATGGGTGTCTGTTTGTTTGTTGACTGATTTGATCTCCTTTCTTTATTTGTAGAACTCAAGGCAACTGATTTCCAGGTAAGCTCCTCTCAGTCATACAGTGGCTGCTGTTAGGGAACCTTTCTCTGGGAGAAGAGTGGAAGTAAAATATAAGTGTGGAAACCTTCCCTGATACAGTCATTTCAAATGGTGAGAATATCGAGTGATATTCCACTGTGGTTTGAGGAGTCACTGGCTCAGACAGCCTGTTGGAAACGGCGATGTTATGAACTGCTTGTTAGGAGCTTCTCAGAAATCCGAGAGAAAGCTGCATTACTCATTATCAAAATGCCTTCAGATGTAAAAAGGAGGCTGTAGTTGGGGACTCATTGTTACCTCCTTATCATGGAAGGGAAACAAAAGATCTGGGTTTCCATTAAAATGGGAAGCTGATAAGGTCTATGGGTTCCAATGGGTGTCTCCTGTTTCTCCCAATTCACAAGGAGTATGAAAAGGAGCAGATAATTACCACTGACCTTGGGACAGTCAGCTCTTTCAATCCCTGAGCTGCTGCTGGGCAACCAACAGCACTAGGCTCCCTGACCTAGAAACACAGAAACTAGGAGCAGGAGGAGGCCAGTTGGCCCTTTGAGTCATCTGCATCTTTCAATATAATCAGCTGATCTTCTATCTCAATGCCATACTTCTACTTTCTCTCCATAAGCCTATGCCTTTAAAAGCTAAAAATGTATCTATTACTTTCTTGAATATATTCAGCGACTTGGCTTCCAAAGCCTTCTGTGGTAGATAATTTCACAGGCTTATTACACTTTGAGTGAAGACAATTTTCCTCCCCACACTCCTGAATGCCTACACTATATCCAGAGACTGTGCCCACTGATGCTAGACTCCCCAGCTGGGGAAAATGTGCTTCTTGCATCTAGTCTGTTCAGCCCTGTTAGAATTTTAACATTTCAATCCTCTCTCATCCTTCCAAACCCTAATGAATACAGGCCTAGTTGAATTAATCTCTCCTCAGAGGTCAGTCCTGTCATCTTGGTATCACCCTATTGAACTTCTGCACCACTTTCTCTATGGCAAATATATCCTTTCTGAGGTAGGGAGACCAAAACTGCACACTATACTCTATGTATGCTCTTACCAAGGCCTGGTATAACTGCAGTAGGACATCCCTACTTCTGAAGTCAAATTGTCTTGCAATGAATTGCTGGCTGCACTTGCCCATCTACTGTCATTGACCTAGTGTATAAGGGCACCCAGATCCTTTCATACATCCGTACTTCCCAATATATCATGATTTAAAAAATAGTATTTCTTTCTGTTTCTCACACCAAAGTGTATAACTTCACATTTAATCACATTGTATTGCATCTGCCATATGATTGTTGGCTCACTCAACTTATCTAAATCACCTTGAAGTCTCTCTGCATCCTCATCACAACCTGTCCAGTTTTGTAACATCAGCAAACTTGGAAATGTTGCATTTGGTTTGCTCATATATATCTATATCATGAATAGCTAGGGCCCAAGCATCGATCCCTGTGGTATCCCACTAGTTACTGCTTGCCGTGCAGAGAAAGACTAATTTATTTCCATGCTCTGTTTCCTGTCTGTCAGCATTTCTCGACTCATGCCAACATAATACACCATGTGTTTTAACTTTGCCTGTTAACTTCTTCTGAGGGACTTTACCAAGAGCTTTCTAAAAACACAAATACACCATATCCACTAGTTCTCCCTTATCTATTCTACTGGTTACATTATCAAACAACTCCAATGGATCAGTTAAGCATGATTTGCCTTTCATAAACCCTTACTGCCTTTGTACGGAACTATTAAGGCTTTCAAAATGATCTGTTATCACATCTATTTAATAGAATCTAGCATTTTCCCACTGCGATGTTAGGCTAACTGGCCCATAATTCCCTAATATTTCTTTCCTTCCCTTTTTAAATAATAGGTTTAAATTTGTCACTCTCCAATATGCATGAACTACTCCACAATCTATGGAATTTTGGAACATGACCACCAATGTATCCGATACTTCCAGAATCACATCCTTTTTCACTTTAGGATGTAGATTGTCAGCCCTCTATACTTCCATTCCCCACCAGGACACTCAGAGCTCTTGAACAATCCCTATCCACACCACTCCCCTTTGCTGGCAATGGGCACCTGCACGGGTCCCAATTATGCCTGCCTCTTTATGGGGTATGTGGAACAATCCTTGTTCTAGTCCTACACTCAACCCTCTCCCACAACTCTTTCTTTGGTACGTCGATGACTGCTTCGGTGCCACATGATGCTCCTGTCTGGTCCTTGAAAAATTTGTTCATTTTGCCTCTAATTTTCATCCCTGTATAACTTCGCATCGTCCATTTCCGACTCTTCCCTTCCTTTCCTTGACGTCTCTGTCTCCATTCGGGGAGTAAATTGTCCACTGCCATCACTATAAAGCTACTGACACCCACAGCAACCTTCACTACAGTTCCTTACACCCCAAATCCTGCAAGAATTTCACCCCGTTCTCCCAGTTCCTTCGTCTATGTCATATCTGTTTGGATGATGCCACCTTCCAAAAAGCGCAGCTGAGATGGCTTCCTTCTTCCATTACCTTCGTTTCCCATCTGCTGTGGTTGACAGGGCGCTCATCCACCTCTGACCTATCACCCATGCTTCCATCCTTGCCCTTTCCATCACTTACAACAGTATTTTCGGGTCTCCCTTGTCCTCACATTTTATCTCACCAGCCTTTGCATTCAGATAATCATGCTCCGTCATTTCAGACAACTCCAGCAGTACATCACCACCAAACACATCTTTCTCTCAAACCCCGTCCGCATTTCATAGGGATCATTCCCTCTGGGACACCCTGGTCCATTCCTCGACCACTAACACCACACCACATTCCCATGGCACCTTCCCATGTAACTGCAAAACGTGTAACACCTGTCCCTGCTCACCATCCAATCGCCTAAACAGTCTGTCAAGGTGAATCAGCATTTCACCTGTACCTCCTCCAATCTTGTGTATTGTATTCGCTGTGCCCAATGTGGCTGACTGTACATTGAAGAAACCAAATGCAGATTGGATGACCACTTTGCAGAACACCGCTAGTCTGTGCACAAGCATGACCCCGATCTTCCCGTAGCTGGTCATGTTAACACAGCGTCCTGCTCGCATGCCCATTCGTCTGTGCTCAGCATGCTGCAATACCCCAGTGAATCTCAGCACAAACTGAAGGAACAACATCTCATCTTCAGACTAGGCACTTTAGAACAACCTGGAGACAGTAAGGACTGCAGATGTTGGAAGCTAGAGTCAATAAATGTGGAGCTGGAAAAGTACAGTAGGTCAGACAGCACCTGAGGAGCAGAGAAGTCAATGTTTCGGGCCAAAACCCTTTGTCAGGTCTGGGGAGGGGGAGGGGAGCCCAGAAATAAATAGAGGGAGGGGAGTGGGGCTGGAGGGAGGGTAGGTGGATGGAGGTAGGGGATTAAATCCATCTCTGGTAACCGACTCAGCACTGACATCCATTTTAAACCTATTGACTCCCACAATTACCTCGACTACACCTTCTCTCACCCACCCTCCTGCAAAAGTGCTATCCCATACTCAAAATTCCTCTGCCTCTGCCACATCTGCTCCCAGAATGAGATGTTCTACTCTAGGACTTCCTACTTAAGGGACCGTAGTTTCCCCTCCTCTGTTATTAAGGATGCCCTCAACCGCATCTCTCACATTTCTCATGCATCTGCCCTCAAACCCTCTTCCCCCAACAACAATAAAGGATAAGAGTGCCCTTGGTCCTCACATACTACCCCATCAACCTCTGAATACGATGCATCATCCTCCGACATTTCTGCCATCTAAAATCAGACATCACCACCAAAAAGATATTTCCCTCCCCACCCCTGCTTTCTGCAGGGTCCATTCATTCCACGACTCCCTCGTCAGCTCCACATTCCCCACCAAGCCCTCCACCACACCTGGTACCTTTCCCTGCAACCGCCCCTACACCTCCCCTCTCAACTCCGTCAAAGGCCCCAACAATCCCTCCAAAGCCGGCAAAGATTCACCTGCACTTCATCTAATATCATCTACTGTATCCATTGTGGTCACCTCTATATCTGGGATACCAAACACAGACTCAGGGACCGGTTTGCAGAGCACCTACTCTACCAACCAAACTTTAACTCCCACTCCTCTGGTGACATGTCCATCCTTGGCCTCCTCCAGAGTGAGGCCAAACGTAAACTGGAGGAACAACACCTGATATTTTGCCTTGGGAGCTTACAGCCAATGGCCTGAATATTGACTTCACCAGCTTCAAAATCTCTCCACCCCCAACATGTCCATCGTCTGACTCACCTATCTGCTTCCCCCTTCCCACTGACCAACCACAATAACCACCTACCGGCATCCACCTATCTCCATCTGACCTACCCTCCGCCCAGCCCCCAGCCCCCAGCCCCACACCCCTCCCTCTAATTATTTCTGGGCTCCCCTCCCCCTCCCCCTCCCCAGTCCTGACAAAGGGTTTCAGCCTGAAATGTTGACTTCTGTGCTTCTCAGATGCTGTCTGACCTGCTGTGCAGTTCCAGCTCCACATTTATTGACTCTAGGCACTCTACAACCTTCTGGACTTAATACTGAGTTCAACACCTTCAAATTATGAACCCACTCCCATTCCTTCCCTTTCTTTTAGCTTTACATGTTATATTCTCTGTCACCATGTCCTCTCTTCCCTCCCCGCAATCCCAGTGGGACTGTGTTCTTTGAAGTCTGGGAGTTGGACATACCATTTTTCTGCCATTCTCACTTTCCAATCAATTAATCTGAACTATCAACATCCTTTCTCCCCCATCACTCCACCCTCCACCATTGCCTCCACACTTCACATCAGCTCTGATGAAGTGTCAATTAGACTTGAAATGTTAGTGTGCTTACTCTCCATGGATGCTGCCTGACTGCTGTGATCCCCATCGTTTTCTGTTTTCATTTTAGGGAGGTTATTTGTGCTGTTTTTTGTGAAGATGGAATCAAAGTGTGTGTTCAATTCTTCTACCATTACTACACTTATTTCAGTCACCACCTGGCATGTATTATTGAGCAGCAAATTTGGAATATTTATTAGCCCTTCACCACCCTTCACAAGAGCCTCAATAATGAACTGATTCCTTTGATTGAGTAGGAATGAGATTGAGTTACTACAATCATATGCTTTAATATAAGTAAGATTTCCCAATTCAAACCCCAAACTCCTTATGAGAATCAACCTCTCAGGTAATCACAGTGATCCCTGTTCTCTGAGAAGATGTTCTTTCTCCTCTGCTCATGTGCTCCTGCAGAGAAGGGTGGTGCACAGACTTGGGATAATAACCATTATTAATAATGGAAAAATGAGTCTCCAGTGCAGAGAAACTGAACTAAATAGAGTGGATTTGAAAACCACAAACTGATCTGAAGTGGCAGTGAATCAAGTTCCTGCTGCACTGGCTGAATTTTATTATGTTTCCTATTGAACCTGCCTCAACCATTTGCAGGACACTCAGCTGTATTTCTCAACTAATTAACCTTGCTTGGACAACACCTGGAAGAAACAGAGTTCATGGAAAGATCCCAACTAAGGTACGTGGAGTCTGGAATGAATGAGACCAGTTAGGAAAACTCTCACCAGGAAACCTCCCAATTTTACAATCCTTCTTGGTCAGTCCCTGAAGGTTTATAATATCCATCTCAACATGTGGAGATCAGTGCAAATAAATGGAGACTGTTAAACCCTAGGATTCTGACATTTTCAGGATGGGTTCCTGTAGGATGTCGGTACAAACATTAGAAGGCATACCAGTTCTTGATGATCTTGTTCCCCTTTAGATTTCTGATCTGATTGATAAGACTATTCTTTCCTTCTCCATTACAGAGCGAATGAGACTCAGAGAATCACATTACTAACTATATCAGAGCTCGCTATGAACCTGCCCAGTATTTCTCAATTTATCCAGAAGAGGCTGAATGGATGGGAAAAGTACCAGTCAGACATTTTGCGAATTGTTGGTAAGAAGGTGAAGCTTTTCGATAATCTAGGGGAAATTGAGTTAGTTTTGTTCAAACAGCTGGGAAAATTCCTGAACTTTAATGTCGGCTCCCTGTGTATGTGGATCAGGAGCCTGAGATTCATCCTCAGGCCTCAGTGACACCTGCTTGAAACATTCTCATTGGAATGGGCCAGAGTTTCACCCACCATGGTCCCGGGAAGGATGGGGTTTCATGGGGTTGATCAGAGTGTTTCTTAAAGAGGCACTGTCCCTCATAGAACTGTCAGTGAAATAACTCCATAAAGGCCTTTGTCCTATCACTGAGTTACCCTTTATTTACACATGGAGAATACTTGACACTGATCCAGCTCCCTCAGAGCGAACGGGATGTCTGACACTCCTGTTCTTATCTGTCAGCCAGGGCTCCCTGAATGGGCCACAGAAACAATCCTAATCAAGAAACCCATATTTTATGAAGTCCACCTGGCTGACCTTGTTAAATTATAGTCAGAATCATTATAAACTCATGCTGTCAACACCAATGATGAAATTCAACATTATCTCCAGTTTGTCAACACAGCTTTTGGCTCTCTGAGGGATAGAGGACCTGATGACAAATACCTCAAATCTGGCAGTAAGCTCATGGTCCGCAGCGCATCTGTATTTACTTGCCTTTCTGTTGGAACAGAGACGTGGGGCATGTACAGCAAAAACGCTGATTCCCTAGATTCAATCACCAGTGATGCCCTAGTAAAATCCTTCAAATCCAGGATGGGTGCACTAATAACAATGTCTTCTCTCAGCTAAACATCCCCAGCATGGTCAATCCATGAAATTGCACAAGGCACATTTTACAATAAGACGTCCTAAACAAGCTCTCTGCTCCAAACTTTGTCACATCAAGTGGTTACCAGGAAGGCACAGGAAATGCTTCAAGGATGTTCTCATATACCCCTTGAAAAAAAATGCAATACTCCCACTGACTTGTGTGACTCTTTTGCCCTGGACCACCCAAACTGGTGAATATAGTTCCATGACAGTACTAATCATCTCAAGCATTTCTGACAGATAAAGGCCAAGTGCAAACAGTGGAAGGAGTGTGTGAAAATCTGAGCATCCATTCTACCTTCCTCCTCAAACACCACCCTGTGGCAGAGTGCGCAGATCCAGCTTTGAACTGTTTAACTACACCAGAACTCTCAATTCTTAGTGGGGAAAAGTCATCCTTTGTAAGGATAGAGTGAAAAAGTTGGAACTGTTCTGTTCTCATTGGAGAGAAGAAGGCTGAGGAGAGATTTGCTTGAGATTTTTAACATAAGTGGACTGGATAGAGTAGACAGGGAGAAGCTATCTCCGCTTATTAAAAAAAAACTAAAAGGGCAGAGATTTAAAGTGATCTGCAAATGAAGCAAAGGTGACATGAGAAAAAGCTTTTTTTAAACAGCAAGTAGTTAGAGTGTGGAATGCATTGCCATGAAATATGGTTGAGGCAGATTCAGTTCAGGCAATCAGGAGGGCAATGGATGATTATTTGGATAGAAATGGTGTACAGGGATA
This sequence comes from Rhincodon typus, assembly GCF_021869965.1. Lineage (NCBI taxonomy): Eukaryota > Metazoa > Chordata > Chondrichthyes > Orectolobiformes > Rhincodontidae > Rhincodon > Rhincodon typus. The sequence continues at coordinate 12,286,977 of NC_063343.1, forward strand.
TGGGGAAAAGGCAGGAGATTGGCAGTAGGTAACAGAACTAATGCAGGTATAATGGCGCGAATGGTCTCCTTTGGTGTAATTATTCTGTGATTCTTTGATCCCAAGGAACTGTCTAAGAACAATGTAAAAAGACTTACATTTATTAAGCAATTCTCACAACCACATAACTCGGAGCAGGGGAGACCATTTTGCCCCTTGAGGTTGCTTCACCAGTCAATAAGGATTCTGTTTATGCTTACAATTCTGAATGCCCAACAACCTATGATAGCCTTTGATTCTCTTGCCTAACAAGAATCTATCTACCTTCGTTCTTATAAATACTCAATGACACTCTGAGGCAGAGTTCCAAAGTTACACAACCCTCTGAAAGAAAACATTCTATATAATTTTTCAATAGTGCCCTCTAGTTTGCAATTCATCCATAAGAGGAAACATCCTTTCCACATCCACCTTGTCAAAAACATTGAAGATCATACACACTTCAATCAAGAGACCAGTCACTCTTTTAAACCACTGGAAACAAGCCCAGCCTGTACAACCTTTCCTCAAATGACAGCACACACATCGCAGGTATCAATCTATAAACCTCCTCTGAACTGCCTCCAACACATTTACATCCTTCCTTAAGTAAGGAGACCAAAACAGTATTCCAGATGTGGTCTGACTAATGTCTGTGTAAGTGAAGTATGGTATCCTTATTTTTATGTTCAATTCCTCTCGAAATGAAATAAAGCGTTCTATTAGCCTTCTTAATTACTTGCTGAACTTGGGGGTGGCATGGTGATTCCTGCCTCACAGTGCCAGGGACCCAAGTTTGATTTCAACTTCGGGCAACTGTCTGTGTGGAACTTGCACATCCTCCCTGCGTTTGTGTGGGCTTCCTCCAGGTGCTCCGGTTTCCTCCCACAGTCTAAAGATGTACGGTATAAGTGGATTGGCTGTGCTAAATTGCCCATAATGTCCAGGGATGTGCAGGCTAGGTGGATTAGCTGTAGGAAATATAGGATTATAGGGATGGGGTGGATTGGGGTGGGATGCTTTTCTGACAGTCAACATGGACTTGATGGGATGGATAGGCTGAATGGCCTGCTTCTACGCTGTAGGGATTTTCTGATTCTAACTTACATACTATTGTTTAGTGACACATACAATTGAACATTTAGCACTCTCTGCAACTCAGAATTCTGTGATTAGATTATTCCAAAGTACTTGGAACCAATAAAGTTTTATTTTTGAAATGTACTCACAGTTGCATTGGAGAAATATATAAAGATGGAATTCATAAACCATCACTGAGTGACTGGAAGTCGGGTAGACCTTGCAGTGTCACAATTTTCAATCACTCTATTTTTCTTACAGTGCCAGATTCGACCGAGTACATGAAACCATCAAATATTTCCTCTGAGGAGACTCCTGATCCTGGGAAAGTTCTCCAGCTATCATCTGAAATCAGCAAGAAAGCAGAAATATCCCAAGGTGTGTTTTTAATGCTAAATAAGGATCACACTGACTGTAACTTGTACTTAGCTTGCTCATTTATCTACTTACCCGTTTTTCTCTCAGGTCTTTTCATTTCTATTTATCCATTTCTTTTTGGTCATATTTCTTCTGAAACTGTCTTAAGTTTAAACAGTAATTTTTATAAAGTCATTTGTAAAGACGAAAGTCAATTTTATAGCAGATTTAACAACCTTGGGATGCCTTAAAGTGCTTTATAGCCATTAAGTTATATATTTGAGCCACAAATTAATTTGAACAGGGTCAAGAAGATTAAAATGGCAAATGCATGGCTCAAAGAATGGTTCAGGAGAAACTGGTTCAAATGCATGGGACATTGGTACCAGTTTTAGGGAAACAGGGAGTTGTTTCTGTTAGGGACCAGAGTTCTGGTGAATTGCATATCTAGGGCCGTAGAGAGTGCTTTTAACTAAATAGTGGGAAAGGAAGGTACTGTTGCAAGGAGAATAAAAAAAGTGTAACGAGAAGTAGGAGTGCAGGTTAGTGATGAGACCGGTTGTTATCAAAAAATTAGACTTTTTTGTGCATCTAATATTCACAAATTTGCAGAAGAAACCCACTGACACATAAAAAACATCCTTACCGGGATAAAATTCACAGAAGAAGAAGAGAACAACAACCGACTACTCTTCCTGGACATAATGGTAGAATGCAAAAACAACAGGGAGCTCTAGACTAGCATATATAGAAAAACCACACATATGGACCAGATACTCAATTACACTAGCAACCAACCCAACTTCCATAAACGGAGCTGCATCAGGACACAATTTAAACGAGCCACAACACATTGCAGCAACTCGGAACTACACAAAGCAGAACAGAAGCACCTATACGGAGTCTTCAAAAGAAATGGATACCCGAAAATAACAATCCGCCGTTACCTCCAAGACAGACCACAACAGGAAGACATAACACAACCAGATTCACTAATCACCCTACCATACATCAAGGACATTTCAGAGATGACCACAAGACTGCTCAGACCCCTAGGTACCAGAGTAGCCTACAAACTGACAGCTCACCCTACAACAGCTACCGACGAATGTAAAGGATCCCATACCCAAAACCAGCAAAACTGGGATAATATACAAAATACCATGCAAGGACTGTGAGAAACACCACATAGGCCAAACTGGAAGAAAATTGACAATACGGATAGATGAACACCAACTAGCCACCACGAGACACCACCAATTCTTACTTGTCTCACTACACACAGTCAACGAGGGACTCGAATTTGACTGGGACAACACATTGATAATCTCAGAAGCCAAACAGAGACACACCAGGGAATTTTTGGAGGCCTGGTATTCCAACCGGAACTCCATCAACAAACACACTGAATTAGATGCTCTGTACAAACCACTGACAAACAATACCACAAGTAATACCAACCGTCCCAGCAAACTGAGGCATATAAATAACAAACAAGACAGAACACCAATGCTTTACCGAAGGCGCATTGACGATGTTACCTAGTAGGGTGACGAAACATTTGCAACCAAACCCACCGGCTTGGCAAGCTGTCTACAACCTCATCCACAACCCGAGCTACATATCTTCTTGAAAACAGTAATCAAACTGTCGAGTGTAGTCTTGAGGCAGAGTTCATAGAGTGTATTTCTTGGAGCAAAATATTGGGGAATCAACCAGGGAGCAGGCTGTTTTGGATGCTGTATTGTGTAATGAGATGGGATGGGATTAATATACACTCTCATAGTAAAGGATCCTCTAGAAAAGTGTGATTATAGCATGTTGGAATTTCAAATTTAGCTTGAGGATGAGAAAATTAACTACTGTCCTCGTGTTAAACAAAGGTAATTACATAGGCATGAGGACAAATTTAGCCCTCGTGGATTGGACAGAAAGACTAAAAGGTAGGTTAGTTGATGAATAATGGCAGATATTTAAGAAGATATTCAACTCATCCCAACCAAAGTATATTCCAGAGTGGAAAAAACGATTAAGAGGGGAAAAAAGCATCCATGGCTAAGTAAGGAAGTTAAAGATAACATAAAGGCAAAAGCTAAGGCATACCATATTGCAAAGGTCAGTGGCAGGCTGAGGGTTGGGAAACTTTAAAAGACCAACAAGGGGATACTAAGCATGTAAGAAAACCAGCAAAGGTTAATTATGAAAGAAAACTAATGCAAAATATAAAAATGGATAGTAAAAGCTTCCATAGGTATATAAATTGGAATAGAGCAGCTAACTTGAATGTTGGTCCCTTAAAGAACAAGGCAAGGGAGTTAATAGTGGGCAATACACACATGGCAGAGACAGTAAATCAATACTTTGCCTCAATGGTAGAGGACAATGAAAACATCTCAGTAGTAACTGGTAATAAGGTTAGAGTAAAAATCGAATTTAAAACATTTGCCATCACTAGAGAAAAAGTACTGAGTAAACTATTGACATTGAAGTTGCACAAGTCCACAGGGCCTGAAGGCTTACATCCTTGGGTCTTAAAAGAAGTTGCAGCAGGGATACTGGATCCATTGGTTACAATATTCCAAAATTCCTTCGATTCTGGATAAGTTCCCGTGGATTGGAAACATACTAACATAACAGGCCTTATTCAAAAAGGGAGGTAGAAAGTAGGAAACTACAGACCAGTTAGTTTAATGTCTGTCATTGGGAAATTGTTTAGAATAAATTATTGATTCAAATATTTGGAAGCAGTGACAAAATATTTGGAAAATGAAAACGCAATCTATCAGAGACACGATGATTTGTGGAAGGGTAAATTGTGATTGACTAATTGCTAAAATTCTTCAGAGTTATAACAAACAAAGTGGATAATGGGGGTCCTAATGTGGTATATCTGGACTTCCAGAAGGCATTTGATAAGGTTTGCAATAACAGTTTAATACACAAGGTAATATCACACAGGGTTTGGGGAATTATATTAGCTCGGATAGAGGATTGGCTAATTAACATAAAACAGAGAAGCAGGATTTTTTTTTTCCCTCTGGTTGGCAAGCTGTAAATAATGGCATGCTACAGAGTTCGGTCCTCAGGCTTCAACTATTTACAATCTATGACTTGAATTCAGGGTTAGAATGTACTATTGCCAAATTTATAGATGACACTAAAATAGATGGAAAAGTAAGTTGCAATGAATAAGTAAGAAGTTTACAAATGGATATGGTTGGATTAGGTGAATGAGCCAAATTTGGCAGATGGAATTTTAAAGTAGATTGGTGTGAAATTATCCATTTTGGTGGAAAGAATGAAATGGCAACTTATTACCTAAGTGAAGAGAAAGTTCAAAATGCTTTGGTATAGAGGGATCTATCTGGGTGTCTTTGTATATGAGTTGCAGAAAGTTAGTACGCAGTACAGCAGGTAATAAGGAGGGCAAATGGAATTTTGGTATTTATTGCTAAAGGAATGGAGTATAATGTAGGGAGTATTGCAATTGTAAGACTGCACCTGAAGTACGGTATGCAGTTTTGATGCCCTTACTTGAGGAAGGATTTAATTGCATTAGAGGTAATTCAGAGGATGGTCACTAGATTAATTCCAGAGATAAAAGGCTTGTCTTAAAAGGAGAGATTAAGCAGATTAGGCCTATACTCACTAGAGTTTAGAAGGAAGAGAGGATATCTAATTGAGGTTTAAAAGATGCTAAAGGGGATGACAAAGTAGATGTAGAGCAGATGTTTCCTGTTGTGGGCAATCTAGGATAAGAGGTCATAGTTTTAGGCTTGGGGGTGCCAGATTTAAAACAGGGATGAGGAGGAACCACTTCTCTCAAAGGGTCACTTCTTCAGATTGTGGTGTGCTTTAGGACATTGAATAAATTTAAGGAGGAGATAGATTTTTAATTAGTCATGGGTTAAAGGATTATGGAGAGCAGACAAGAAAGTGGAGTTGAGGGCAAGAGGAGCTGAGTCATGATTGTACTAAATGGTGGAACAGGCTCAAGGGGTCCAATTGCCTACCTCTGCTCCTGTCCCTGTTGTAATGTAGGAAAATCTAAAGATTGAATCTATAATCGGCAGCATCGTGGCTCAGTGGTTAGCACTGCAGCCTCGCAGCATCAGGGACCTGGGTTCAATCCCAGCTTTGGGCAACTGTGTGGAGTTTGCACATTCTCCCCTTATTTGCATGGGTTTCCTCTGGATGCTTCAATTTCTTCCCACAGTCCAAAGATGTGTAGGTTAGGTGTATTAGCCATGGGAAATGCAGGGTGACAGGGACAGGGTCTGGGTGAGATGCTCTTCGGAGAGTCAGTGTGGACTTGTTGGGCTGAATGGCCTGTTTCCACAGTGTAGGGATTCTATTCTATAATCCACTATTGACTAAATGAAGGAAGCTGAACCTTGCTACACCATAATTTTTAATCAATCTGTTCTTTGTTTCCAGTACCAGATTCCACCAAATATAGAGAGACATTGAATGCAACTCCACCCCTAGACAGTTCTTCCGGAACAGTTCCTATCTCGGAAAATGTCCTCCATCTAGCGATTGGAATCAACAGAAGAGCAGGATTATCTCAAGGTACGTTTAAATTCCGAAGCAGGGATCACGCTGACTGCAATTTATATATAACCCTCTCCTTTTTACCGCCTGCATTTAGTATAGGTGTTTGAGGTTCAGGTTGCTGTTCCTGTTCCCTCCTTTCTGGTCTGAATCGGTCCTTGTTTTAGAAACGGCACCAGAGGAAGCGTTGGTGAATTTAGAATCAACAAGGAGCAATAGTTTAATGCACAGAATTTTATCTCAATGCACAACTGAATCCTCACTGTGATGTATAAACTGACTGCCTTTTTAATCAGGCTGTATTCAGGAGAGGACAATAATAAGAGGGAGACAGTCTAGGATCTACTCCTATGAGCTGTGTGGTCTCAGTACAGTCTGTGGGACTATAACTGTGAAACTGTGGGATCTGGCGTGCGCTGGTGGAACCTTTCCATTGTGTCTGTGCACTGTGCTTGAGCTTTGTGTAATCGAACTGATCGTTACTTTGTTAATCACTATAGCCTTTGCACATTGTGTACAGCACTCACACTGTGGCCGATATACTACTATTTAAAAGGGGAGTTTGATTTGAGGCCATTTATTTACTATGGGAAGAATCCAACCTAATGGGTAATACAGGGCTGACAGTGCCTGAGAAATATTTAGACTCCAACCTGGAGCTGTTAATCAATGATCTGAGTGGAATAACTCTGTCTGATCAATCTCTTCTCTCCTCTTTAGGGAAAAGCTCATTGAGCCTGGATCCAAAGACAGCAAACTGCAACCTGGTTCTGTCTGATGATCTAAGATCAGTAACGTGGACCCAAACTGAACAGTCCTACCCGCATCACCCAGAGAGGTTTAAAGATTGTCCCCAAGTCCTCTGCTCCCAGAGTTTCTCCTCAGGATCCCATTCCTGGGATGTGCAGACTGATGGGGAATACTGGAGAATAGGGATTGTTTATGAAAGCATAGAGAGAGAGGGGGAAATGTCTTATCTTGGAAACAGCCATAAATCCTGGAGTTTGGATTTTATTGCTGGTTATCTCACAGCCCGGCATAACTCACAGTTCACAGTCCTTCCACTGCTTCCATCTGCAAACAGGATCCGAGTTAATTTAGACTATGAGGCTGGGACTTTGTCATTTTTCCAGGTCACTGACTCACTGAAACATTTATACACATTTCAATCCACATTCACTGAACCTGTGTTTCCAGCATTTTATAGTTGGGACAAATCCCTAAAACTGTTAACTCATCCTGATATCTGAGACTCTGTGGCAAGACTTGAGGTTTCAGCAAATTCAGGACATCATTTCCAATTTTGCAACACATACTAATGAGATTTTACTTCCTGTTCGGTGTGTTCTGATGATGTAATTGGCAGGTCTTCCTCCAATGATGATGTTAATCCCTCTTCTCCCCTCATGTCAAGAGCTCATGGTTTTAAGGGTCTGTTTGCTTTTTTCATAATTATCTGTCAATAATATAAAAAACATCTACTGGTGAGTTTACTGTAATTCATAGTGGTACAGGGTCTAGGCCCGAAACGTCAGCCTCTCTGCTCCTATGATGCTGCTTGGCCTGCTGTGTTCATCCAGCCCTACACCTTGTTGTCTCGGATTCTCCAGCATCTGCAGTTCCTACTACCTCTGATCCACTTTCACATGACCTGTTTGCGGAGATACTCAAGATCAGAGGACAAGATTCCTAACACTGAGATCCTCTCCCTGAATGACATCCACACTTTGCTGAAAAGAGCTAAAATAAGACAGGCAAGATACATTGCCAGAATTCCTGATGATTGCTGCCCTTCTACCATGATGTAACTGAAGGGAAATGTTCACACACAGGCCAGAAAAATCACAAGGATACCTTGATGATATCAGCAAAGAGTTTCAACATCACTTCAAAGAGGGGAAACCTCACACAGGATTCCCAAATTGAACAGCCTATCAAAAAAGGCATCACCTCCTATGACTTCCAAAGGTTGAGCAAGTTCAGAGTCAAAAGCACCTCTTCTGCACCAACAATACACGTATATCCAACATGGATGAGACCCTTTTGTGCTCAAATTAGAATGAATAGTCATTATCAAGCACATCACACATATGAAACTTAGCCTGTTGAATTCAAGTTGATTTTATGGCCATTTTCAATGACAAAGAATAAACAACTCTCTGTAAACATCTCGAGCATATGTTAAATTATGAGTAACAGTTGTTATTGTTTCCTAATGATTACAGGTAATAATAGCTACCATTCTATGCTTAAATGCTGTGAAAACTAATAAACGTTTATGAATTCTCTAGCTGGTGGAATAACTTATGAATTTATAAATATGACCAGGCATTCCCTAGCGGTTGGCACCACTGATATAGGGGCAGAGTGATTGCACATTTGGTTGTAAAATGCTTTTTGGCGACCTTCACTTTTCTAAATTTTAACATTGCCATGTTGCAGCATATCATTGCATCAGGTTCATTATCAAACTTTAGACCTGATGAATTTACAGAAACCTGTCCCTGCTCTTTGAACATCACAATTTGAATTGGACACAGAGGCAATTTAAATGGCTTTGAACCTCTTTTGCTAGATTGGATCCAGGGCTCACAATGTAATAAATTCAGTGAGAGGTGCACACAGTTTGAAATGTGAGCTGGTTTTTGACGTGGAACCAGCTGGCACAGATACAGAAATCTGGGGCTGTTGACCAATGTCCCAATGTCATTATCCACCTGCATTCTGGATCAGTCCACCCTACCCCTTGTCCAAAGTTAGGATGAAAAGAAATATGTTAAAATCTCACAGTAAATGTCAGAAAATAAGATTGTTGTGAGGAGAAAATGGTTCAAATAAAAGGCTGATGGGTAAAGACTTACTTAATATTGGCAATTGTTCTGAAAAGTCATCCTTTAAAGAGATCATGTGAAGAGGGCAATTAAAAATATAAAGCAGGAGGGCCTTGTGACACAGTGGTAGCATCCTGACCTCTAGGTCAAAACATCTTGGTTAAAGTCCCACCGACCATCGTTATGTGTCAAAACATACCTGAACAGGTTAATAAAAAATTATACACAGACACTAGACAGCTTCAGCTACTCTGAAAAGAGATTGCTATTCTTTTGATTGTTCTGTGACTATAATGTTATCATTGACTTTAAGAATTTGCAGTTGTCTCCTTTTGAAGGCGTACATTTAACTTTCATTTAAGCCAACTATGAAAATAAATATTTGTAGTCAGGCAAACAATTGAGCTGAATGACTTCCTTGACTGCCTGCTGTCTGAACATGTTACTATCCATCTTGTCCAGACCCAGTGTCAGTCCCAAAAAGATGCTCCCCTTGAAACTGAGTGGTCAAAGATCAGAAATGTAGGGCTGAAATTCAACCAGAAATTGAAGAGCAAATGGAAGAGGTCCTACAACCTCTCACACTCAACATAAACATCCGTGGTTTGCTTAAATATCTATTGCATGAACTGCTCTGTTCATCACCCTCCATGCAAACCCCTCATGGATAATGGGAGGATTGTGACATGGAGAGCTTTCCACTGGGAAGACTTGTACCTTCTGATGGCAAGATGGAGCTCAAAATTTTGTGCAGTTGATGGATAAGGCTGAAGATATTGTAAGTATTCAGGGGTAGCCCATACAGGAAATCTTTCCACTCAGTGTGGAATGGTGCAGAAGGGATTTTAAAACAATTTTTGCCTTATGACATACAGCTCCCTTGGGAATTTTTGAGGGCTTGATCTAGTTAGAAATTCCACTCAAATGGAGGTCAGTTCGGACAAGATGCTCCACACGCCTGAGTCTCCTTGACACACTCAGCGCAACTGACGCAGCATGCTACTGTCAGGGTCACAGCAGCCTCAACCTTAAGCCAGGACAAACGATGGGCCAGCTCCTCTGGAGATATATTGCCTGCTCCATACTCATGAGCTGCAAGTTATTGATCTAAGCCGTGAGATTACTTGCATGCCTGGCCCCCCGGTAGAGCCAGTTTGATCAACTTCCTCTGCAAGATGCACAGGAAATACTCCATTCAGCATCCATCCAGATGCACTCCTCTTCCAAAGTGAAAGAGCACCAAAAACCCGTTTACTTTAATCAGACACTCAGTGGCAGCATATAGAAGTCAGATCCAGATGAGAAAACACACCCTGAAACAGAATGTTAGTACTTGCCAAAATAAATATTGATAATACACCCTGCTGTATCTTTCACCTAATCCAGGGAGAGGAAGGTGATTGACAATTCACTCCTCTAGGAATTGTGGGCTAGGTCCAAAAGCAGATAGATGATGTTGTGGCCTAAGTTTGCATAGGACTGGTCAGGATGGATCATGTGGGTTAGCACTACATTAAAATAAGCAGACACTGTCTGGTAAAGATTTTGTGATCCATGCTGAGGAGAAAGACTGAAATCCCATGTTGTAAAATGCTATTTTTGAAAGCTCAGCATTGACCGCCCCTGAATCAAGAGAGGTCTCCTAGATGACCGGACTTTCCTTCAGGATATCCTACAACATTGTATGGAATTCCATGCTCAGTGTGTCCAACCTCAGAGCTTGAGATCTGGTACAGGGCTATGGTTATTGTGTCCAACCCCAGGGCTGACAAAAGGGACCGATCAAGCTTCCCAATCAAGCTTAGGGACACACTGAGTCACTTGGCTACTCAAGGCTCTAATTAATTAATCAATAATTTAGTTTTGATTTGGTTTGTTGACTAAAACACATCTAATTTGATAATCTAAAACCGAAGACTGTACGTGGTAGTAAAGAGATTGAGATTTTCCTGTGAGACTTACAGATTGAGAATCTGAAATAAGATTATGAATCAATCAAGAATATCATGTCAGATCCAGATGAGAAAACACCCTGAAACAGAATGTTAGCACATGTCAGAAATCATTAAGTCAGGTATGACCTTCAATTGAGCACTTTAACCAATTAAATCACACTCAGAGAGAGAATAAAAATACCAGGTTCTGAAGAAACTCAGCGAGTCTGTTAGCATTTGTGGAGAGAGAAAAACAAAGTTACTATTTTGAATGCAATACGCCTCTTCTTCAGAATAGAACAGGTCTGGAGAAGTGAAAAAAGTGGAAAGGCTTATACTTTAGAAATAGGGAGGAGGAGCAATTAAAGTGAATAGTAAAAGTAGCCCAAAGCAAAAGGTAAATGGTAGAAGAAAAGGGATACGGGTGGATTGACTGAAGAAAGACTGAAGAAATCTAAGAGTACAATGGGATCTTGATCAACTGGGCCAATGGGCTGAGGAGTGGCAGATGGAATTTAATTTAGAATAATGCAACGTGTTGCATTTTGGTAAGACAAACCAGGGCAGGACTTATACAGTTAACAGTAGGGCACTGGGAGTGTTGTTGAACAAAGAGACCTAAGGGTTCAGATATGTGGTTCCTTGAAAGTGGTATCACAGGTAGTGAAGAAGGCATTTAGCCCGCTTGCCTTCATTTGTCAGAGCACTGACTTTAGGAGTTGGGATATCATGTTGTGGCAATATAGGACATTGGTGATGCCACTTTTTTTGGAGTACTGCATACAGTTGCACTGCTGTAGGAAGGATATTATTAAATTGGGACGGGTACAGGAAAGATTTACAAGGATGTTTTTGGGATGGGAGAGTTCGAGTTATAAAGAAAGGCTTGGTAGGCTGGGACATTTCTCCCTGAAGCATAGCATTTTGAGGCGTGAGCTTATAGAGGTTTATAAAATCATGTGGGGCATAGATAAGGTGAATAGCAAAGGTCTTCTCCCTAGGATAGGGGTCTGTGCGTGTTATTGAACTGAATGTTGCATCCTGAAGGCTGCAATGTGCTGTTCCTGGAGTTCTTGCATTGGGCTTCACTGGCACACTGCACCAGACCTAGGACAAAAATATAAGCATGAGAGGAAGATGGTGTATTGAAATGGCAAGTTACTGAAAGCAACACGTAGGAGGTGTTTTGCAAAGCAATCACTAAGCCTTTTGCTCTTGCCAGAGTAAAGGACACTGTATTGTTAGCAGAAAATAAAGCAAACTAGATTTTAAAAGAAAAATGTTTCACTTGAAATTTGGGGCTTTGGACAGTGAGGAGGATGGAAGATGCTTGTGTTACATCTGCAATTGCATCATTGGAAGGTTCCATGATGGTGAGTTGAAGAGGTGTTGGGAGTGATAGAGGGTACTGAGGAAGGAACTCTCCCTGTGGAATGTGACAGGGAGAAGAAGGAAAGATTTGTAGATTAATAGGCTGTAGAGGAATAGCAGGAGATCAAAGGTGGCTGAGTGTTTGCCAATGGACTGTGTCGACCTGGGATTGCAAAGCTTCCCAAACACTGGCGTTTCGTGTAATCTCCATTCCCTTTAACACACCACCAATGCCTGACAGAGGAGACCTTTTGGAGAATATAGCCCCATGTATCTGTTGATTATATTTGTGTCAAGTGAAGTGCATAAATAGCTAGGATGTTTTCTCCATTTTCCATCTGTTTTGACTGAGATTGATGTTACACTGTGGCAAAGGCGTTGCTGGTATTTTTTTTTTGTTTAGGCATAAGCAATTAATATACAGCAAATTTCTGTAACAGCAATACAGTTTAAAGTGGAAAAAGCGAGTGACAATAGGTTGCAACAACAAATAGTCAAAATCTGAAAAAGGGGAAGTATCTAGTGGTAGATTGGGTGATAGACCACCAGGTTTCCAAAAATGAACCTTTCCCTCAGCCTATATTGAAGAATTGAATGTTATTGTAACAGAAATTAACTCTCAGTTTATTGAGTACCATTAGTCAGTTGCAAGTGAAGGACTAATACATGGTTCCACAGATTACAGTTAAAATAATTTCAAGGTCCTCCGGATGAAACTGATCAGATATTTCTGGTGAGTTACTTATGGTTTTCTACCGTTTTGTCTTTTTCAGAAATTCATAAAAAGTACTGCTGGTCCTGAAGATAGCTATCCAGAGAGCGGGGATGTATATCATGTAGTGGCAAAGGCTGGAGTTGGAGCATTGGGTACAGTGTGACAAGTGATAATCAAGTGTTCCTTGAATGGAACATCATTAAAAATATAACTTCTAGATGGAGCAGGATGTGCATTTCATCCATAGGATAAGTCAAGACAGATTTTTGGTTGGCACAAGGTAGCCAGAAGGTGGCAAATCCAAATAAGCATCCACTGATGTGCAACAAGACTCATAAGCATTGCTCTAGAATTTTGAATTTTCTGTGATTTTGGTTCTGTTACGTACACTTCCCTGCTTGCACGGCTCATTGAAAACAGTGAAGATTTAAAAAAAAAAGACTTACATTTATATAGGATAACACAGTGTGGAGCTGGAGGAACACAGCAGGCCAGGCAGCATCAGAGGTGCAGGAAAGCTGACTTTTCGGGTCGGGACCCTTCTTCAGAAATGGGGGAGGGGGAAGGGACTTCTGAAATAAATAGAGAGGTGGGGTGCGGCTGGGGAAGGTAGATGGGATGGTGATATATGGTATCTTTCATGACAACAGAACATTGCCATAGCACTTTACAGCCAATGAACTACTTCTGAAGTGTAGTTACTGTTGTGATGTAGCAAATATGGTAGCCAATGTACACATAGCAAATTGCCATACATAGTATTGTGATGATAACAGGTAATTTGTTTTCCTGATTTTAATTGAGGGTTAATGGAAATAAATCTGCTCTCATTTGAAGCAATGCTGTGGGTTCGCTCTGCCCACTTAAGGGGGCAGACGGACCCTTAGCTTAACATCTTAACTGAAAATTAGCAGTTTCAATGTTGCAGTATTCCCTCAGTACTGCACTAGAATATTAACCTAGATTTTCATCGGAATCTGAGCCAACAATTTTCTGACACAGAGGCAAGAATGCTATTAACAGAACATCGACTGATCATAAAAGTTGAGACTACTGTAATTAAGGTTTCAAAATGGATTCACAGAGAAAAAATCTGTAATATCCATATTCTTTAGAAAGATCAATAAATTTACCTGTAGTCACACATACTTGTGAAGCTTTTAATGATTATTAGTTCCACATTATGTAACTGAACACTTGTCAATTTTTATCCTACAATATTAAGGGAAGTAATTCATGATTTTAATAAGCATAATCCATGGGAACTATTGTACCATTTATCAGGAAAGAGAGTGGGTGTAAGAATTAGGAGAATGAGGAGAATTTACAGGTATGGAACAATTGGCCTGACAGTAACATGGGACAGGGTAAATATATAAATGGAAAATAGGAAGCGCAAAGGCAAATAAAAGGGTTACTTCAAGATGTTAATTCAGAAATAAGAGAATCTCTGGTGTTGAGAGAGGAATGGAACAGCAGAGTTAGAAGAGGTTCGGCATAAAATTAATGCAGTAATTATTCATAACATATCTTACAGAACAATGGCTCTCAGTGCTTGGAAGGTTTTCACTAAATCATGTTAAAAAGCAGTTACTTTAATTGATATAGACAATTGGGTCCCAAATTTTACATTGGACAAAAATATTAAAATTTGGGATCATGGATTGGTATGAGATATGAAAATATGGGCGAGGATATTAAACAGGAAGTCCTGAAAGCAAAGGGACATTTTTTGGGACTGATTCCTATCAAAATATGGGTCAATAAACATATGGGTCAATGACAGAAACAAGAAACTTATGAATTATCCAAGGATATTAATGTGGGGGAAAGATGGGATCTGGAAAACAATAGATATTTCATATTGTTCAAGGAAAAATAGGATCTGGCAGGGCTATGCTGATGCAAAACCACATCATCAGCCTGTATGAAGAATACTTTATTGGTACAATTAAAATTGCTCAATGGATTCAGAAAGGAGCAATGTTGAGGAAGCTTTGTATTACAAATAACTAGGGACACCACACACATGGAAATATTTCATATCTAATTGGAGGGCAGAAATTTGTTCCAAACCACCAATGTGACTAAAACTGGGGATACAGTATTGGTGCTTGTGGCCTCAGAATGTTACTGAAATTCAGGTAAACGTTACATTCTAGGCAGAAGTATTACAAACAGTTGTAAGTTTTGACCTGCTAATTCCACCCTCTTCTTCAGTCTTAAATTCACATTATATCATTTGTGTAGTTTTGTACAAATGTCCGGCACATATACAACATAAATAACATTGGGACATCTATGGTCACCCTGAGTGATGCCCCCAGGTAAAACATAGTGAACATTACAGGACAACATCCCTATTCAAGAATAACTGTTCCCTATTGAAGATCATTTTGCTAATTGTACTTATAGTATGGTCATTTACCTCAAGACAACTTGAGGTAAGAGCAGAAATAATATCCTGGAAATGTCTGCACGACCAGATTTTGAGGATCCAAAAAACAATTTCATCAGATCATGTGGTGGGGAATGCAGGTCTGATGGCATAACTCTTAATTCTAATATAGGAAATTGTTAAAGTTGTTAAAGATGTTTACAAATATAAAAAGTCTAAAGTTCTATAATAGTAGCAGGTGTTCAGTGATCATGATCAGGGCAAGGTTCTGTGAATAGATATTAAGTAACTAATAACTTGGATGGTAGAACGTGGTAGTTTCCTGAGCTAAGCAAATTAGCCCGTCAAAACCTTTTAGCATATGTATCATACTTGGGGGGTGGGGGACGCAGGGGGATGAGAAAACCACAAAACACTGAATGAGTTAACAGAACAAAATGTTTCTTTTTTTTGAAAAATACTTAAAAAAAAAAAAGCAAGAGAGGTATAATAAGGCCAATTCCTCTGCTGAATCAGGTTCCTGGAATACCAGTGATGAGACTGTATTATTTCCGCGGAGGGAGGATGGAACAGCACACCTTACAATTGGGCATCGTGGCACGGAGCATTAAAATAACAGAGTGCACCAGCAAATTAGGTCAGAGTAGGGAAATATTGTGAAATAAGGAAAGAATGAAAGGTGTTTATCTTTTTGCAGGTAGCATTCAAACCATGCTGGTTGAATTGGTAACAGAAATAGATGCAAATGGAAATATCATAATGATTGCAGAGGCATTTCTTCATTCTCCAAAACAATGTTTTCATGCATTTGTCTCTCAGGGATTAACGTTTACTTTAATACTCTTTTTTTATGTACTAATATACAGTCAGTTTCATAAAAACTGAAAGGACTGCAGATGTTGTAGATCAGGTTCAGAAGTTGCTAGAAAAGTTCAACAAGGCTGGCAGCATCTGTGAGGAGAAAAGTCAGAGTTAATGTTTCGGGTGTTTGAACAAGTATTTGCTAAAACTCGTTTCCACAGCCATATCACATTCCTCAGCGACCACCTCCAGCTCAGACTCACCCCACGTGGATTCCAACTGAAGTTTCATTCCTCATGTTTTGAATCCACTCAGGATCACAAGTTCTGAGGAAGGGTCACTGGACACAAAACATTAACCCTGAGTCTTTTCTTCACAGATGCTGCCAGACCCACTGAGCTTTTCCAGCAACTTCTGTTTTTTGAGTCAGTTTCATATTCTTGACTGGCTTATTAATGTTTTTACATTTCATATGAAATTTGGTTATCCTTTGGTTTTAAAATATCTCTTAATCCTTAGATTTGCTTTGCAACTTTATAAACCTCTTCTTAAAGACTAAAAAATACAAAGAGCTGAATGCTGGAAATCTGAAACAAAAACAGAAATTGCTGGGGAATCTCAGCTGGTCTGAAGGTATCTGTGGAGAGAAAGGAGGTTAATGTTAACTCTCCTTTCTCTCCACAAATGCTACCAGACCAATCGAGTTTCCCAGCAATTTTTGTTATCTCTTCTTAACGCAGTTATTATTCTTAACTTCCTAAAAAGCAATAATGGGTCTTTAGTACTTCTATTTTATGAAATGTTTTGATTCATTTCTTGAAATGCATTATATGGTCTATTTTCATCATATCTATTCGTTTATGAAGGTGTTGTATCAGTTCCAGTGAGTTAAGGGTTAAATTTTCAATGCTATGGTAAATGTGAACACATGAATAACAAACATGACACTCAAACTGTCAAGGCTAGAAGCCTTGTAGGGTAGAAACCACACTATCAGAGACCTTGGGTAACGAATGGAAAATGCGTATGAAGGCTGTGGGAAAACAAAGATAATGTGAGACACACAAACATTGAAGAAATGTGATAATTGTAATACACATGCTGTAATCTGTATAAAGTTTGAAGGTGCCATGTAACTCACCGCAGTGATCTACACTTCATGGTATTAAGGCATTTTTTCCCTATGTATGTATGTAATAAATGATCGTTGTCCCATTTCTTGATTTTGTCATTATCATTTTGTCAAGTTGACCTCATATCAATCTATTTCTTCAACAATGTTAGTCAGTTCTACCTGCAGGACTATGTACTGTACACAAGAATTCAGAGCAGGAGTAGGCCATTTGGATCCTATAGCCAACTATGTTCTTTCGTAAGATCAGTATTTCTATGTTGTGTTGCATTCAAAAGAAATCTTTGGATTTTAAATGTTGATTCTCTCTCCACAGATATTTCAGAACTGCTCAGTTTCTCCAGCATTGTTTTTTTATTTTTGATCAGTATTTTTTAAAATTTCAGATTGACAGCACCAGCAGTATTTTACTTTTGGTTTAAAGGTTTTAGTTTTCTGCTTTTCAGTCTGGACACCTGAATTTTACTGCTTTAACATCAACGCAAGGGAAAATCAGGCACTTTAAAATAAAAACTGGCACTTCAAAAAAATAATTGGCACCAAACCAAGGAAATTAATCTGCTATGGTGATGATAAACTCCATGGAGGACCTCACAATGGAATAAGCTAAAGAAATAGTCTGGAGCACTATCAGTTGAAATCTTCAAGATCCACCTTTTCTATTTAGAAGTTTTCATCATCAAGACCATCTCAGCAGACTACACCTGGTTAATTAGCCCAATGTTATAAATGTTGGCAGAATCTGGATGTTAGTCTGTGATTCTGACGAAAGCAGATCAGAAAGGTTATCCACACGCCCGCCGATTCACTGAGGCAGGGAATAGGTGAGCGGTTTGCTGACAATGCCCCAGTTGAATTGCTGGTGATTCTAGCAAAGTGGGCACAGGCTGTGATTGAGACGGGGAAGTGAAGGAGGAATTTTCCTTGAGCGGAAAGGCACCATTCCGAACATGACTTCAATCTGACAGCTGATGCTCGGAATTCAGCTGATCACCAAGAGACAGGCCCCTGACCCCAATGACCACGTCATCGCACCCCTCACAGCGTACCCGGCCAGGAGAAGGCTCCTCCCGCCACATTATTCCCTCTCGGTTTGTTTTCACGGAAACCAGACTCTACTCCCGAACACTGACCGAGCCCAGGGCGAACGCCACTGCGCAGGTGCAGCAGGAGGTCGCGAGGTCACACGCTCAAACCGCCCGCATTCAAACGGCAGCGCGCGGCGGCCGCCCCCTACCCGCTGCCATTGGCTCAGGGTCACGTCCTTCAATCGCACGGGACGACCCACGTGCAGCGAGGTCGCCTTCGAGAAGTTGAAGCTGGGCTTGGCGTGGCCAAGGACGAGTGAGGAAAAGCAAAAAAAGCGAAGTCGATTGAATTTCGGGGAAAGTGGTTTTAGTATAGGGAATCTTCATAATACTTACAATGCTCAATAATATCTTTGAAAACTTGTCCCTCCACAACGTTCTCACTAGCTGGTGGCCTGTAGACTTACATAAAACAGTGCAGCACAAGAGTGGCCCTTTGGCCCACAATGTTGTGCCAAACATGATACCAAATTAAACTTGTCCCTTCTGTGTCTGCCGTTGGTGCATATTCCTCTAATCCTTGCATATTCGTGTGCTTATCTAGAAGTCCCTTAAATGCCCCTATCATATCTATGAGACATAGAGGTCTATACATGTGATGTGTTGCACTTCGGAAAGTCAAAGCAAGGTACAGTAAATGGTAAGGTTCTGAGGAGTGTTGTGGAACAGAGGGACCTAGGAGTACAAGTACATAGTTCGTTGAAAGCAGCATCACAGGTGGACAGGGTGGTGAAGAAGGCATTTAGCATGCTGGCCTTCATCGGTTGAGGCATTGTGCAGGAGTTGGGACATTATGTTGCTGTTGTTGGTGAGGCCGCTCTTGGAGTATTGTGTACAGTTTTGGTCACCCTTTGCAGGAAAGACATGGTTAAACTGGAAAGTGTGCCAAGGAGATTTACAAGGATGTTGCCAGAACTAACAGGCCTGAGTTACAGGGAGATGTTGGCCAGGATAGGACTTTATTCCTT
The DNA here is from genome assembly GCF_021869965.1 of Rhincodon typus. NCBI lineage: Eukaryota > Metazoa > Chordata > Chondrichthyes > Orectolobiformes > Rhincodontidae > Rhincodon > Rhincodon typus. The sequence goes on from NC_063343.1 coordinate 12,306,224, forward strand.
GGAACGTAGCAGATTGAGGGGTGACCTTATTGAGGTGTATAAAATCATGAAGGGCATAGATAGGATGAATGCATATAGTCTTTTTCCCAGGGACAGGGAATTGAAAACTAGAGGGGAAAGATTTAAGGAGGACCTGAGTGGCAAGTTCTTCATGAAGTGTGTGTATATGGAATGGGCTGCCAGAGAAAGTGGTTGAGGTAGGTACAATAGCAACATTTAAAACACATTTGAATAGGTACGTGAATGGGAAGGGTTGAGAGGGATATGGACTAAATGCAGGCCATTGGAACTAACTGAGTGGGCACCATGGTCAGCTAGTCTATGACTCTGTAACTTAAATTGTCACCTTCTGATTACTTGTGCCCTTGTCCCAAGCAAGCCCTTGGTGAAAAGCTATGAAATATACATGTTTTCCTTTCTGTAATGACAAGTCAATGATAGGTGTGGGAATACACGAAGAATGGTAGGACCCTGAGAAGCACCAAGCATCAGAGGGACCTTGGTGTACTTGTCTATTGGTCCCTTCAGGCAGTGGGACAAGTAGATAAAGTAGCTAACAAGGCATATGGTATAATTGCCTTTAATAGCCAAGGCTTAGAGTTTAAGAGCAGACAGGTATGCTGGAACTGCATAAAACATTGGCTAAGCCACAAGTAGAGTTTTGTGTGCAGTTCTGGAATTCACATTACAGGAGGGATGTAGCTGCTTTGGACCAGTGCAGACTTGCTGGGCTGAAAAGCCTTTTTCTGTGCTATAGACCTCTGTCTATAGCGTCTCTGGTGATGAACGAGCATCACCAATTTAAATTTTTTTAATTTTTTTTTTACTGATTTAAGTGCTGTAAAAAAGATTATCTCTTGATGTAAAAGAATTTGGCTAGTTTTCAAAACGCAGATGAGCCACATTTTGGAAGACATCCAATTTGAACTCAATGTGGATTGAGAAATATTTTGCTTGTATATCTGTATTGCTTTTTGAAGGTGATTGTAAATATCAACGTTTTTCCTTATGAAATAAGCATTTTAAAAGTCAGTTTGAAATTCAGAAGATTGTTTATATATTTTGCTTTAAAACATATCAATGATTTGAATGCTGTAAATCAGGAAGAAAAATAGCAGGCCAATCCTCAGGTCACCTCTCCATTTGATCAACATCCCTTTGTAATTTTTGATAACCTTCTTTGCTATCGATAATATCTCCTAATTTTGTATCATCTACAAACTTACTAATTATGCCTTGTACATTCACATCCAGATCATTTATGTAAATAACAAATAAAAAAGGTCCCAGCACCGACTCTTGTGGCACATCACTAGTCACAGACCTCCAGTCCGGGAAACAACCTTCAACCATCACCCTCTTCTTCCTACCACTGAGCCAGTTTTGAATCCAATTAGCTAGCTCTCCTTGGACCTCATGTGACTTAACCTTCATGACTAGCCTGCTGTGCGGGATCTTGTCAGAAGCTTTACTAAAGATCATATAGACAACATCCACTGCCCTACCTTCATCTATCCTCTTGGTTACCTCATCGACAAACTCAAAGATTTGTCTGACACAACTTACCGGGCACAAATCCACGCTGACTATCCAAATGTTGGTTGATCCTATCCCTTAGTATCCTCTCCAACAACTTGCCTACCACTGATGTCAGGCTTACTGGCCTGTAGTTCCCTGGCTTGTCTCTTTGCTACCTTTCTTAAACAATGGAACAACATTAGCCACCCTCCAGTCTTCCGGAACATCACCAGCAGCTAAAGATGAAGCAAAAATCTCAATAAAGGTCCTCTCCAATTTCTACCCTAGCCTCCCGCAACATCTGAGGATGAACTTGCTCAGGCCCAGGGGACATATCCACCTTAATGCAATCTAAGGCTGCAAACACCTCTTTGGTAATATGTATGTGGTCCAAAACATTCCCACTTGTTTCCCTTATTTCCTTAGCATCCATGACTGTCTCCTCTAAACACTGAAGAGAAATATTCATTAAAAATCTCCCCTATTTCCTGTGGCTCCACATATAGACAGCCATGCTAATCTTTAAGGGGATCTATTCTCTCTCTGGACACCTTGCTACTCTTCAGATAGCTACAGAACCTCTTGGGATTATCTTTAACCTTATCTACCAGATCCATCTCAATCTCTTTTTGCTGTTCTGATTTCCCTCAAGTGTGCTCCTACTCTATTTATAGGGATCTACCACATCTAGGGATTCACTTGAGCCCAATAGCTTAAACCCAATGTATGACAGCTTCTTTTTCCTGACCAGGGCCTCAATATCCCATGGTAGCCAGGGATCCCTAAACCTGTCAGCCTTTCCCTTCACCCTAACAGGACACATTCCCTGGAATCTTGATATTTCACTTTTAAAAGCCTCCCATTTGCCAGTCGTTCCTTTTCCTTCAAACAGACTCTTCCAATTGACCGCTGCTAGATCCTGCCTTTTGGCCCCAAAATCGGCCTTGCTCCAGATTAGCACCTTAACCTGTGAACCTGTCCTATCTTTTTCCATAACTATGTCAAAACTATGAGAGTTATGGTCACTGGACAGAAAGTGCTGTCTGACAGACACTTCGGTCACTTGCCGAACGTCGTTTCCGAAGAGGAGGTCTAGTGTTGCACTCTCCCGAGTAGAGCCCTGTACGTATTGATTTAGAAAACTTTCTTGGACACATTTGACAAATTCCACCCAGTCCAGGCCTTTTACACTTCGGGTGGCCCAGTCAATACAGGGGAAATTAAAATCTCCAACCAATTCAACTCTTATTCCTACAGGTATCTGCAACTACTGTACACATCTGCTCCTCTAGTACCCGCTGGCTATTTGGGGGTCTGTAATACAGTCCCAACAGAGTGACCATTTCCTTGTTTCTAAATCCTAACCATATGGCCTCATTTGACAACCCCTTAAGAATATCCTCTCTACGTATTGTTGTTACATCCTCCCTTATCAAAAGGGCAACTTCCCCTCCTCGCTTACTTGTACTTCTGTCACACCTGTAGCTTCTGTATCCTGGAACATTGAGTTGTCCCCTGCTCTTCTCTCAGCCATGTTTCTGTTATGGTTGTAAAATCCAGTCCCCAGAACCAATCCATGCTCTGAGGTCACGTGCTTTACCAGTCAGGCCTCATGTGTTGAAATAAATGCACTTTAAACCAGAAGTCTTTTCCCTCCCTTTACAGTGTCCCTGGCTATCCTGAATAGTAAACTTCCTCTCAATGGCTAATGTATTCTCCCCTGACTTCTCAATAGCCCCTCTCATATTCAGAGTTCCACCCCCCTACCAAACTAGCTTAAACCCTCCTGGATAATGCTAGCAAATCTCCCCACAAGGATATTGGACACCCTCCAGTTCAAGTGTAACCCATCCCTCTTGTACAGGTCACCTCTGCCTGAGAAGAGATCCCAATGATCCAAGAACTGAAAACCTTGTTCCCCTACACCAACTCCTCAGCCATGCATTCATCCGGCCTATTTTTATATTTCTATCCTCACTGGCATGTGGCACTGGGAGTAATCTGAAGATCACTATCCTTAAGGTCCTGCTGTTTCATTTTTTAACCTAACTTCCTATACTCATTTCACAGGACCCCACCCCTTTGGTACAAATGACATAGGTAGACAATGTGCACAATGACCTCTGGCAGTTCACGCTCCGCCCTTCAAAATGTTCTGCAACCGTTCAAAGACATCTTTGACCCGGGCACCTGGGAGGCAACACACCATCCTGGTGTCTCTTCTGCAGCCACAGAATCTCCTGTGTCCCCGTCACAATTGAGTCTCCTATCAGTATTGTTGGGTCTGACTGTACCCTTTCCCTCAGAGCCAGTCACAGTGCCACAGACCTGACTGCTGCTGCTATCCCCTGAAAGGTCATCCCTCCCCACAACAGTATCCAAAGCGGCATACCTGTTATTGAGAGGAATGGCCACAGGGGAACCCTGCACTATCTGCATTCCTCCTTTACTTCTTCTGTTGGTCATCCAGTTACCTACAGCCTGCACCTTAGAGTGACCACTTCACTATAGCTCTTATCAATGAGGTTCTCTCCATCCTGAATGGTCCTAAGTGTATCCAGCTCCAGTTCCCTAATGCGGTCCGTCAGGAGCTGCAGCCGAGTGCACTTCTCACAGGTGTAGCCTAGAGGGACACTGGAAGTCTCCCTCTTCTCCCACATCCTGCAAAAGGAGTATGCCATTGCCTTAGCCATCCCTACTGCCTTCAGTCTGGACAGAAAGTAGAGTTAAAGAGCCCTTACCTGCACCCCAGCACAGCCTCCTCACACCAAAATCTCTCAAGCAGAGGCCTTAGCACTTCCATTCTAATGCTGGCCCACACTGTTAACTGCTGCTCCCTTGTACACCTTTACAGTTGTTCTCTTCACAGAGCCTTTTTCTTTTAGTCAGAGGAGTAGATAGGGTGGGATGAAAACCAATGTAGTGTTTCAGGTCTAACCACACCTTCACATCAGGTTCGCTCCGACCTCCTGTACAGTCATGATGACTGTGACAATGTCTCCCAGAATTCCACCATGATAACTCTTAGCCAACCTCTAATTCACTGCCCTTCTTTGCCGCCTCAATGAGGGTATCCTGTGGAGATCTCTTGTACAGTTGTGATGACTGGGTGATGTCTCCCAGAATTCCACTGTGATGACTCTCAGCCACCCTCTGATTCGCTGACCCCCCTTTTCAGCTGTGTGCAAATTGCCTTTCTCAGTCAGGTTTGATGGCATCACCCAATGTAGCAGGCTCACTTGATGGCTTGATGGCCCTAGACAGGGTTAACAACAATAAGATGTTTAATGATGTGTGACTATAATATGCAATGATTGTGATGTCACATGAGTTGTTCAACATGGAAAGACTTTACCCCAAGCGCCAAGTGATTGTGTGAAGGAACAGCTGGTTTACAATGGAGGCAAGTAATGCACTCAAAGCTTGGAGGAAGCTATCCACTTTGCCATGTACATGTCACATATATAGTCAGTTTTAAGAGCATACGAGCAGGCCATACAACCCCTTGAGTCTATTCTGCCAGTCAATAAAACCATGGCTAATTTGTTTGTACTATAACCTCAATTCTACATTTGCACCTACCTGTGATCTTTTTAACTGATTACTTAACAAGAAACTGTATTAAAAATATTCAAGGACTCTGCTCCACCATCTTTTCAGGGAGTGAATTCCAAAGGCTCTCAACCCTCAAAAAATTCTTACTTGTTTTAAATGTGCAACACCCAGTTTTTAAAAGCAACTCCTAGTTCTGGATTCCCCTTTAAAAAGTCCTCTCAGCTGAAACTCAAGATTTTATGCACTTCAGTAAAGTCACCTCTTTCTCTTCTGAATTCCAGCAGATACAAGCCATAGCCTCTCCAAACCTTCCTTATGAGGCAACTATCCATTTCATGTATTAGTCAAATAAACTTTCTCTGAACTTGCCTCCAACCCTTAAATAAGGTTACCAATATTGTGCAATCTCATTTGTGACCTATTTAACTGAAGCATAACCTTCCTACTTTTGCATTCAGTTCCCTCATGAAAAATTACAACATTCCATTAACTTTACCAATTACTTGCTGTGACTGCATACTATCCTCATGTGATTCATGCAGAAGACAGCCAGATGCCTCTGCATCTCAGAGGTCTGAAGTCTGTCACCATTCAGATTATATGCTTATTTTTCAATTTTTTTTTGCCAAAATGGGTAACTGCACATTTTCCCACATTACACTTTATTTGTCCCTTCAGAAGGGACTTGAGCATGGTGTTGATCTTTTCATTAATTATGCCCAGGGTCCAACTCTTTTGCTTACCCCTTTCAGCTCCTGGGTGGCGTTACATGCTGACTTTGTCTCACTACATTTGTTTGGGACAGTGGGGGAAGCACTTTTAACTATATTCCCAAGGCTACCTTCCTTGACTTAGAAGATAGCAGCCACAGATGATGTCTGTTTAAAGATTTTTACTTGGCATGTTTTGATTTTAGCTAAGTCAAGGGGAAAGTTCCATATAATATCCAGGAAAGGTCAT